>NW_020523833.1:0-71909 GCF_003368295.1 Carassius auratus | reverse complement strand
TGTGGAACTCAAAACACTATATTATGAAGACTGTTGGTGTCCAAACAACATTAGAGTTCCTTGAAAGATTGTATGGAGAAAAAAAAACTTACATAATCATATTTTTGAATGAACTGTCCATTAAAACTGAGAATGAACTACATGAAAGTGATGTAGAATCATAAGATTAAAAATTAAATGACAAAACAATGGCAAATTAAATGATAAGAACAGATTTTGTAGAAAATGTACTATATTATATTGTATGTAACACTTGGAACAATATATTACAGTAGCTATACATTGTTATATGTATATTTGTTCAATTCATGGCAAACATTGTCATTCTGTCATAATCCCGCATTCTATAGCAAACATCACAAAAGTTTATTTACCTATTAAAAAGAGCATCAGAGGATGTGTTGCAGACAAATTCATGTTTACATTCCAGTCAAATCAGCTCAACTGAGAAGAATCGATATCAGCTTTATTTATTTGAGGGGGTGTGGCTTTTACACTGTACATGTGCCCATCTGTTTTAAAGCAGACTATAATATGCACTGTACAGAAGGGTCATCTAAATTTGTGTAAATTTAGTAATAATCAATAATAATAATAATAATAATAATAATAATGCTAATAAGTTCAGATCATATAGATCTTGAATTCTCTATTTATTCCTTCGTCATAGATAATTTTTCATAGATCTATTATATATATATATATATATATAAAACTTCTGATGTATGTCTATAGAACCTAGTTATTATTACATTACAGTACATTATGTATTATCTTCTAAAATCAAGTTCAAATGTCAAAATAATATAATTTACTTGTAAAACAAACAAACAAACCTAAGCAAATAACTAGTTAGTTGTTATTCAGTTTAAAATATAACATTAATCCAAATGTAGAAACTTAATGGGCAGACTCTGATGCATCGGTTACATTGCAATCTTGAGAAAGTCTTAAAACATTCACAAAACTAAAGGTAAAGGTCAACCAATAGGTTGGGAGACATTGCTGTCATAGAAACTTTTTTTTTGTATGTTTGAAATGTTGTGGGCCATCAGATTCGGCAAGCCTGGTAGCTCTACATAAACAGCACATTTTCAAAAAGATAAAGAAGGTTTTTATTATTACTATTATTAATAATAATAGTTTATTTAACATAAATTATGAAACCCATAATGAGTAGTGCAATAGCTGTAAGTAAAATATATATGTAGGCTACTAGCTAAATGACAACATTGCGAAGATGCCATGTACATACATCATTAGATAAGTTGCATGTATAGTTTTTTTCTTCTTTTTTTCTTTTTTTTTTCTTTTTAGAGAGCATTTTGATTGTAGACCAACCACACCACAAACCGCGTGACTGTGTTTAAACAAAAGCAGCCTCTCATCTAATAAAGTGGCAAACAAAGAATCATCATTTCCTGTAGGGAGTGACAGGAAATAACAGTTCAGTGCAGAACGAGTCCTGGTGAGGTGAACTTCAGCAGACCAACACACAAAGATTGAGCTTTAGTTCAGTTTTAGGTTTTCATTAGTTGTTTAATTTCATTATATACCACTACATTAGCAAAAACTGTTATTCTGTATAAAATACTGTAAATCTACACAGCACCTAAATAATGACTGAATATTTTATAACGTGTGTAGGAAACTGCAATTACATTATTTTTTTGTTCTTAATTCAGATGAATTCTTTGGTCATCAGCTTCAGTGTGTAATGCATACACTAAGCTTAAGTGTAACAATTGAACATAAATATAAGATTTAGGTCTGTGTCTATTGTTTCCACTCACAAAACTGAGATCACACTCACTTCATTAGATGTAAACCACATAAACAGTGATTGTGACACATTTATTTGCAAAACATTTTTTTTTAAATAAGCGAAAAGCATATATCTTGCGATCTGTAATTGGTCACTATTTATAAAAAGTCCACTGTTTAATAATCTTTTTTAAATTCACATTTAAATTGTAACATGAATATTTAAATATTCCAGTGACCTCTCAATTATAAGAAAATCATTAGGTGCGTGCATAATAATTATAAATGGAAAATGTAATTTAGTTGTAGTAAGTAGTTTTTTTTCTGTTGTCTGATGCTGGTAAAAGCAGCAGCATGATACTTTATACACTTGTGGTTTTAGACTATGAGCCCAGACCACAAAAAAAAATTGCAATCACCTAGTAAGACCGAGAATGGAAAGAATGAGATAGCCCCCATCAGTGCTCTCACCTCTGCAGCTGTAACTTTCCATTGAAACACTTATGATTAAAGTGTGAGAGTGGCTGACTAAACTGCAACTCAGTGAAGCTTGACCTCATGTTTTAGGCTGATGGCATTAAATAAAAGGCCTACAGTGTATTGTAACAATTTCATTTTTTCCACCAAATACTACTGTATAATGTGCCGAGTCGGCTGCCTTTTTTGACTTTTGATCGATCACAAGTGTAACGCATATGAAGTTGTATTGGTGCTGCTGTTTTGTGTCTTTTTCTCTTTTTTGATGTTGTTCTCTTTCTTGTTATTCTTCTCTCCTGTCCTGTTTCTTGGAGTTTGCCCCGCCTTAATTGGACATGCCACCAGCGTGCGTAGTGATAGGTGGTGAGGAGCACCGCCATCTTTTAAAAAAAGAATGATGAGCAATACCCGGTTTTGGGCGTGGGAGAGCATAATCTGTGTTGTTCATCTTGTTGTACTTTGTCATCGAATCTTGATTGTAAGATTAGTGAAAGTTGTGCGAACCATTGAAAGGCTTACTGTTCTCTCCCTCATGTTCTTTTTTCTTCCTCCTTCATTGTGTGTTACTGACCACTTATGTGATCTGATAAGTTTGGTTCATGAACAATGTAGGGGCAAGTTTTTCTAATTTTGGACATATTTTTCTAATGTTTTTGGATTAGTTAAGAAGTAAGGGAAGTGTTTCCTTTTATTTTTGTTTTATTATGATATTTCGTTTTGGGTTAAGGTAGTTCTGTTTGCTTATTATTTTGGCCTGGCCTAGTCCTTAAGTTTTTCGTGTTTTTGCTCTTTGTGTGAACGGCTTACGAAACAGATTTTCTTGGTCCTCCTGATAAAAGAAAATAACCTGGAAAGGTTTCTTAAAAGTACTAGCGTACTCAATTATTTATTTATTTTTTATTTTTTTTGTAATGTTTTGCCCCTAAACCCTAGACTCTGGAATGTAACAACTGGGGGCTAGTCTTTTGGGGTCAGTTTAGTACCGTATTTATCTTTTTTTTTTTTTTTTTTCATGGGAAATTGATATGAAACGAGAATGCATTATAATAGAGGGAATTTTTGTTTGCTTCATCTACTTTCTCTATGACTGCGTTTGGGGTAAGTGCTTCAGAATTTTTTTGTCACATGCTTTGTCATTTATTTTTATTCTTTTTCTTTGTCTGTTTGTTCTCTTTTTGTGTTGGAAAGAAAACAAGTGGGCATTGTATTTTGACCTGATCCCTTATACACTGGCTCTGACTAAGGAATGATTCCATCTTTGCCGCAAAGATGATTTGATTGAAATTGCAGATTTTTTTATAAGTTAGTGTGTTGCGTAATGCTAAAAAAAAAAAAAAAAAAAAAAAGATATTAAAAAGTATTTGCATCAGGAGTTGATCCTTAATCTTACCTGAGGAGATGGTGTTGGGTGGTGCAGTTGACAATGCTGTTCGCTGGTAGTAGCTGACGAGGAGCCTCCTTCTGTCCCTCCCTCTCCCATACCTCTTAGGTTTCTGTTATTTGTGCCACCTAGTAGCACAATGATGCTTCCGTCATCATGAGAAATTAATCTAAGGCAGGTGGAGGTGATCTGTTGCAACACAGATCGTCATTAGTATGATTTCAGAACCATGGACAGAGACACATTATATTTATTACATTTCACATTTTATACTTTCTTTTTAAAGTAATAGTTCACCAAAAAAAGAAAATATGCACCACAATGTCTTTAGGTGTTAATATTCAAATGCTAATTTACATTTTCACCAAGCTTTAGTTAGTTTACACTGTGTGTCCTGCAAAGTACATGAAAGCTTCTTAATTACTAAATAATTAGTTTTTTTTTTTTTAAATCTTAGTAATGTATGTACAACGTGGGGATTTTGCCATTCGCTTTTAAGATTGGTTTATTTTCAGAAAGCACATGGCTATGATGTCAAACTGAAACTTTTATCTTATTTGCCATAATTATTTGACTCAGTTGCACATGCAAGTTTAAGCAGCTAATGTTTTTTTTAAGCATCTAAAGCAAATTAATATCTCCCCTACACGTAAAATCATTAGCCCCTAAAACAGCTCCGACATATATCTGATAATTATGAGACAGATTATCTTATTTGATTTTAAAAGGTCAGTTTTAGCACAAACCACAGGCTCTTGCACAAACAATGCAAATGCTGCGGATGTGACAGCGACTGGTGCTCCAACCAGTAGACAGCGTTTGTTCGCAGCATCACTTCCTGTAGAGAAACGACAGAGAGAATCTGCTCAGTACAGAGTGAGAAGTGCTGATGTGTACTTCAGCGGACCAGCTTTGACATTCACCTGAGTGAACTGCATCATTACAATATTTGATATAATCATACTTTGATGTAATCATCTATTATATAATGAACACGTTCATACTTCACAAGTTGAGTAAATGTAAAAATTTAAGGCAGCACAAATTTCTTTTAGAAACTCTAACTCAGATTGTTTCTTTTAGAATTTATTTTTAATACAATTAAAAAAAAAAAATTCTAAAAGAAACAATCTTAGAGTTTCTAAAAGAAATAGTGTATCAACAGTTATTTTTGATTTCTTAAACATGTGTTGCAATTATTATTGAAAATGACCAATATATCGTTGAAAAAATGAGATCATGAGATGTTTGTTTGCACTTCTATGTGTACCTTTGTTCGTGCATTGCTTGCGCACATTGTGGTTTGATCATTTTCCAACCACTGGACTGACCCCTTGCTTCTGTTTTGAAGCCCCTTTCTGAATCAAAACCACAAAAACATCCTTCTCAACAGACAAACATTTATGCAATTAAAAAAAAACTACCCATTTAACTGTTTTTTTATTACACTTAAACAATTTATTAAATATTTTAGTGAACGATTTGTTCTAACCCGTTGATGTGCATGTTTATGCATAAAGTTACAGTTTATCAGTCCATTGTCTGACCTGCTGTATGTATCATGTGTGAAGTTTTAAAACAAATTAGACTGGACTGATAAATGCATCCCACAGAATGTGTGACATTTAGAAAATAAAGACTTCATAAGAATTGTTGAGAATAATTTGTAATAATATTATGAAATCTGGCCATGTAATAACACAATGTGTGCAATGAGCATTAGCAGTATAAAAAAACAAAATGTAAAAAGAGATATGAATAAAATTCTTTTGAAACTAAATGATCATATTTAGATTTCTGCATGTTTATTACAGACCACTGTTATTAGTACACCTGCACACTTTCAAATGTTGTCCTCTTATAGACCACAAGAAAAGAGGCCACTCTCTATTACTGCCGTATATGGTAGAATGTCACCTCATCAGTTCTCACTTTGTACTGAGTGGCTTCTTCCTGTCTCAGTTTCCACAGGAAATTATGGTCTTCTGTGCTCGCTCTCTGACTGGAGTCCCACCAGTGCAAAGTCAAACTTGTGTGGTTAGACCTCACAGTCAGAAGCATTCTAACTTCAAAGTTGAAATGATCACAGACAATAAAATCTATATTGCAGTGAGCCACAGTATTATGAAAAAATAAATAGCTTAAAGATTTTTTTTTCTGTTACAGACCAAGTGTAAAATTGAATTTAAATGTAAATGTGTTTCTATAACAGTGTGTGAGTTAAATCGTTCTCACATTCATATATTAATTTTAACAAATAACATGACCTTCTTAAGTTCATACTGGATTAGTGCACAATGTGTTACAGTGTTGCAGCATTATATATATATATATATATATATATATATATATATATATATATATATATATATATATATATGTATTTATAAAAGGAATATGGGGAAAATATTATCACATACTGCCCCCTACTGGTATATCTTATCACCTGCTGTCAACATCTTCACCTACAGCATATCAAGCAGGAAAAACAAATACTTTCTTTATTATTATTTTTCTTGATTGAATTTTACCCTATTTTATTTAGTGTATTATAATATTACAAAAAAAAAATTCTCAAATCATGTACATTTTTAATTCTCAAATCATGATAATGACTATAATTTTGCAGGTTGACCTAGACTGTAACTAGACTGTAAAACTAACTTAACTAAAAAATGAAAATGAAAAAAAAAAAAAAAAAAAAAAAAAAAAACAGTCCAGAGATGGTGACCTCTTAAGGATAATGAGATCTTTATTATTTCTGTTAAACATGCTGGTTTTTGTGTTGTTTTCATAAACTAAAGAAAAAGTTATTAAAAATAGTATGTGTATTAAAATAGATTTTAGCTGCAATTCAATGAGGCTAAACCCCCAAAACCATAAGACCTATTTTGGTCTAAACGAGCTTTCAATGGTGTGGGGCCAGCTGAGGTCAACTTCAGATCATTTCCTGTGATAATTGCAGCAATATGTTGTTTGTTTTTCTGCAGAAAATGTATGAGGCATTCAGACTGTTGCAGTTTACATCATTTGCATAAATTTGTTAATCATAATTTGAGTCTATTCAACCCACAATAATGACCTCATTTCATGCCTTTGTGTCAAAACCACAAAAACAGTAAGCAAAACATTTTCCATTACCAAAAGCACCTGATTGCATCGGTTATGATTAGAAAACTAAAAATATGTTTTAACAACTGTCGGTGTATACATATAACTTTTTGTGTTATATAATTCATTGCCATTTTATTTTCATTTTCTTTATTCCACTTTTCGTTAGGGAAACAAAACATGTGGCACAAGACAACATGATCAATCACTTTGTTTGCTGCTTCATGTTTGCAAAGAGATTTGCTGCTACATGCAGTTTCGCTTTGTTCTATGATCTCAGGCCACAAAGCTCAGCCTACAAGAGTAAAAACACAACAAACAACAGTCAGAGCCCCATCAGAGCTCACATTTATGTGGTCAAATATTTCCTGAGAAACTAACACACTTGTTCACTTTACATTTAATACAGAAGATAATATTCCCATAATGATTTTACGGTACACGAATATCCCTGGGGGTGGTGGGGTGGGGGGTATCTTCATGACAGATAGTAAAATGTACAATAAAGATATTTGAAGCACACGTGTTATGTTTTTAATTTTTTATTTATTATTTATTAATTTGCATTAATTTAATCCAAAAGTACTTAAACTGCAGTATCTATGATGTATGCATTCAGCACCACGGACAAGAACATGCAACTCCATATCACTCTTTCACTGCTTTACATTCAAACTTTGAATTAAAATTGTGAATTTCTTTTTTTTTTTTTTGTGGCTAATATGGCACATTTAATAGACATGTAACTCACTGATCAAATTGTGGAAAAATAACAGCTAAATGAAATTACTTAACATTAAAACAGTGTGTAACAAAACAATTAAAACACTGTCTTGTAATGTGATAACAGCAAAGGTGGACTTGGTGTATGAGTTTTTGTATTTTTTCAAGATAACCTAATAGTTAATTGTTTAGTTAATTAATATGTAATTTAAAAAGTGTAATTAAATTTTCTTTTCACATCTTTTATCAGATTACCAATTAAGAATTTACTTATTTAATTAAAGGAGATAATCGGCTTAATGTGTTGGGAATGTTTACAAATCTGAACACAAAAACTCACAAAACGACATTTAATGCTACACATAAACATTAAAAAAAAATATTAACATGTTTACATGTACACTGTAGAAAAATAGCAAGTTGTATCATGTTCTATCAAAACAAAGATTGGAATATTTCAATCTTTCTACAAAATTTCATTTTGAAGTCAATGTGTAACTTACCATTTACTTGTGAAATTTGTTTCTACACCATGTTTTTCAGTGTAGTTTGCATAGACCTATATGAATTTAGTTTTAGACTAATTGAATTTAAGTTGGCTTATGTTCTTATATTGTGCTTGCTTTATATTTTGCCCTATGTACAAAAATTTATTCTCAAATGAATGTGTCATTCCTTCAAAAATGTAGTCATAGATTTCGTTACAATAGCGTAGGCCATTTCTGCATGAACATAATAAATCAAGGAACCCAACAATCCTAAATAAAGTTTGACATTCATTTTAACTAAATGTTGTCCTTTAAATGTCTCTCAACTAACATTCAGAGCAAACCCACACCTGTGCACTTTGCTCTCCTTGAGGTACATAACTCTGTATACAGTATGTCGTCCTATATAAAGCACAGCTCAAAGCTGCTCTCTTCACAACAGTGTCTGTGTGATGAGTTCTCACTGATTGGCACTCAAGTTAATACGTAAGTCAGTTTTACTACTTAACCTGAGATAAGCAGGTATTTACTAAATATTTTTAATATATATATATATATATATATATATATATATATATATATATATATATATATATATATATATATATATATATATATAGATATATATATATGAAAAAATGTGTTTGTGTAAAACAATCCCATTTTATTTCTCTTTGTTTTAGGTGACAAAATGGCTGGTAAAAAATTTCTATAATATCCACACTTGCAAACTGTCTCTCAAATTTCTGTAAAATGCAAATACATTTTAACTTTAACATTACAGTTGTAATTTTAATAAACTGCATTGCTTGTTGAATGTAAATGACAAATTAATGGTAATCAATTATTTATTAACTTATTTGTAAAATACTACAAGTACTGATAAAATGTAAATGTGTACCTTGAATGCAATGTACAGTGAGTCGCTTTGGATAAAGTCATTTGGCAAATGCATAAATGTAAATGTAATTTTATAACAGTCACACATGACTATGAAGTAACTTTCTCTTAGAACACAATATTCCATCCAGGAAATATATGTTTTTTTCTTCTTAATATCATAGTTACCATTATAGGTAACATTTATTACAATAAGGTCTCATTTGTTAACATAAATTAATTTATTAACTAAAATCAATGAACAATGTATTATTACAATGTATTTTTATTCTGTTAACAGATATAACTTTTTATTTTAATAATGTATTCATAAATGTTGAATTTAACATTAACTGGTTAATGCTGTACATAATATTGTTCATTTTAACTACTATAATTCACTAATGCTAACATCTGAAACATTGTAATTTATTTTTTATATTTTATTATTTATAGACACATTTTTACTTATAAATTATTTCTCATTTGTTCTATAAATAGTATTAATATGTTTATTATTATTGTTGTTTTATGTAAATGCTATTCTTTTGACAATTATAGGTCTATGTATTTTCTGTAGGTTAACTAAACATACAAAATCCCAAACAATAATTCTAAACCAAGTGGTTATATTATTATTATTATTATTATTATTATTATTATTATTATTATTATTATTATTATTATTATTATTAAAATCATTATTAGTAGTACTTGCTAAATATCTGACTGATAACTTACATTTTTGCACCAAGTGATAATTTACAGATCCATCACATTACTACATATATACAAAGTGTGTGTGTGTGTGTACATTTATTTTCATTTGTTCTATAAAGATCATTTATATGTTCATATTTTGCTTAATTCAGATTGTTCAGCACTCTTCCAAGTGGTGTTTGTCTGCAATATTGTGATTTTACTCTTCAGTGGAATCATGAACATAATTCTATGTGACAGACTGAGGAAAAAAAAAAGTGAATTGTGTGCAGGTGTAGTAAATATTTAAGTTGTTTTCATTTTGTTTCCTAAAATGCGGAATAAAATCAGTATTGTAATGTTATGTAGACATTGAATACATTATCTTTTTTTTTTTGAGAAAGAGAGAGAGGGTGAGAGTGAGAGTGAGAGAGTTCAGCAGTGGCCATTTATTCAAATATTATTGGAAGTTTAGTTGTTTCTGTACCATTGTTTTCTGTTCATGTACCATTATTTTACTTTATCCCATTATTTTTGATTCTTGCAGCACATCACAGGAGGCTTCACCTGGCTGTTCCTACTCAACCAAACTCTGTGTCAGATGTCCGTATTAATCTTTTATTTTATTACATCTAATTTGTTTTAATTTTACATATGGTACTCAGCTATAACCTTCATAAATATAAAGTGATAACAAATTTGTCATTTCCCTCAAAGGATCAAGAGAGTGAGGTGAACTATACCATGCTGCAATTCCCTGAAGACATCACAAAAACAGAGAGCTCAGAGAAGAGAAGAAAAAACACTGTCTATTCCAGTCTAAAATACCAAATCTCAAACATCACTGAGGAAAACTAAGTCAGGATATTCAGGTGACTATAGCTGTGGACACATTGGACATGAATGAATATATACGTTGGGGTGCTACGGTACAAAAATCTGACGGTTCGGTATGTACCTCGATTTTAACATCACAGTTTTTTTATTTATTTATTAAAAGTTAAAATATCTGCTCTAAACGAATCTGTAGGGCGTCACGGCTCAGACACGGGGAATGGGAAGCCAAACACTGAAAGTAGGATGAAACAGCACAGTGTTCGAGTGTTCAAGCAGTGCTGATCGGTCATTGGCGCAGCTCGTGACCGACTCGACAGCAAAGAGATTACATGTTTACCAGCGCCACCAAACTGACAGTTTCAACAGCACAGCTCGAACACTACTCTTCTTCTAATAACGTTTAATGGCAGATGGCAAACCAACTTTTGGTGCATATACCACCACCAACTGGACTGGAGTGTGAAGCAACGAATATATACATATTTACATATATAAAAATTCTCCTGGTTAATCAAATTTCTTTAATGTATTTAACAATACCCAATTTTTTACCTTGTTCTGCATGTTCTTTCAGAAGGCTTGACAAATTAAATGTTTCAACACCTATGTTTCTTAATATATATATATATATATATATATATATATATATATATATATATATATATATATATATATATATATATATATATATATATATCACGGGCGTAATTTCCTATGGGGACAGGGGGGACATGTCCCCCCCCACTTTTCAAAATCCCGTTCGTGTCCCCCCCACTTTCAAATTAGTTTGTTATGATTTTTTTTTTAACTGCGCGCCGTCATCGTCACGGAGGAGCAGGACCATAGACAGTAAAAGAAATGGACACAGCGACCCCCTTGGAACTCAATTGAGACAAGTGAACCCCATTTATAGCGTTTTTTAGCACTTCCGTTCCTGACGCGCAGACTCAAACGAAGCTTGACGACGTCAGCAACCTGTCTGCCAGATGTAAATCTTCTAAGTGGCTGTGCGTGCAAACTGCCATCGTTAATCTTGCAGAGACGGCGAGCTTGAGCGGTGAGTTCTTTGTCGTGAGTGAGCAGGAGTAAGTATTCTGATTAATTATTTTGTATAGTATTTTAAAATGTAATGCCAGTACGCCATATTAGGTTAATTGCCTACAAGCTTCTCCTCCTGTCTGTACGGTAATGCGACAGAGAGACGAGTGGTTATGACGCAATCGTTAGCCTATTTTTTACAAAAACTGTTTATACAGGGCCATAATGTAACATAGAAGGTAATGGAGCCCTTTATACATTGTCGTGTATCTTTAGAAATAAATAATTGACAAACGGAGTCTTTAAACGCCTCAGATGTAAAGTTATTCGCTGTCAAAGTGACGCCAAAATGAATTGGAGTCAATGGGAATGCTAACGCAAGTGAAGTTCTGCTAAAAGATGGCAGCCCCCACCCGACTTCAACTTCCAGTCGAGTTCCTTGCCCCCTGAGCAGGACCAAGAAGAACAGAAATCCTGCCTGTCTGTGTCGATGCGCGCGTCCGCGTACAGGCAGTGACGTCTCGTGCACACTCTAAACAGTGTAAGCGCACTGAAAGTTCTACTGAGCAGCCGGTATGAGTCATGAAACGCCAGCAACAGATGACTTTAATGTCTTCTTGGATGAAAAAAAGGAAAGGAGATGTGATTTGGTTGATTCAGTAAATTAGCTCAAGTCAGGGTAATCAAAATGTCTGTCTACTTATTTTTTTAGGTCTACACCTGTTGATGAGCTAACGTTACAATAGGGCTTGGGCGCCAAGTTGCATTCTGGGACGTGGCGGCCATGTTGCCAGCTTTGCGAATGTAAACATACAGCCAGTTGAACGAGAAGAGCAGAGCTGGGAGAAAAGAAAAAAAGATGTCAAAATCGCGAAAAGATTGTGGGATTTATAGGGATACGCTAAATAGGGATGCCAGGGACCGGTATGTGGACAAAATCTGCACTATTAACGGTTTGGATCCATATGAAATTCCCAACAAATAGTGGAGTACCGACGAAGACTTGTTGCCGCACGTTTGCATAAGAGATATCTTCGGCTACCTACCTTGTTTGTTTTGTGAGCGGCTACACTTCAGAAAAGTTCCGAAGCTACAAGTCCAGTCTCATGTACAGTTCACAAATGGATGGGTTCAGGAGCTGCAAATCATAGAAACGGAACAGTGGCAAAACAGTATACAGTAATCCGGTAAGCTGCGCTCTACCTAGCTGCTAGTTTAGTAACCGTTAGTGCTAACAACCATTCACACATGGACTTTTAACAATGTGTTTCAAAAGTGTAGTTAGTGGCTGTCCACCCTCCCGTTTTTCCGGGGTTCTCACGTATTTGAGCTGTTTTGCCACTGTCTTCCCGTTTTAGTATTTTCCTGTAAAATATCCCGTTAGCCCCTCCATCAGACCTGTCAAGTCTCTGTGTTGTTGTCCTGTTGCTACTCCTTGTCCTTCCAGCGAAACAGATGTTTTCAAAGCATCGTTTGCTTACTTGAAAGCAACCTTAGTGTGATGTTGGGCTTTTTAAGATAGCGTGGTTGTTGTGAGAGCACGATTTCACGCCAATCTGTAACTAAAGTCACGTTAGACCTAGCTTCACAAATCGCTTAACGTTAGTTAATGCAGCAGTTTTATAGTACGAATTTTTGCTGTCAGCAGAGGGATAGCAACAAAAAGATGAATGTTGAAATTTCCCGTATTTTCAATGTTGACTTAAGCTATATAAATTAATATTCAGATGTTATGGTCTCCGTAGTCGCGCCTCCAAGCAGGAAAGCGGTGTAAAGTTAATCCATTCTCATTTTATTTTCCCCATGGCGATTATGTGTTGCGGTATTACACCCCACAATACAGCAACGGTTGAAAATGGTTAAAATAGATTTTTTAATTAATCAAATTAAGACACACGGATGAGAGGGAGTATGTCTAAACACTGCGCAGTAGCCCAAGTAGCAGTAAAGGAGGCTACCAACGGGGCGGCCACGCCAAGTAATGACGTCACGACGCCCAAGCCCTATACACTGTTGCTAGGTAAGACACTGTTGCTCAGACCGTTAGCTAGCTAACCTAAACATTTAATGTTGCCTAGAACATTAAACAGCAGCGTTTTCTGTCAACAATGTATGACAAGCAGACTCTGGCTTCTGTTATAGGATACTCAACTCATTATACTCAGATGCAGAAATAAAATAAGTCTTAATAATAAATGTTTTTCTAAACTTGAGCTATTGTTGTTCACTTACAATATTTGTTCATTTAAAATTGAAGTTAATTTGTACAAATTTATTTACTTGTTCAAAGAAAATGATTAATGTCGAGCTAGCCTGAGTTAGCCTATATTTTATATAGTGTTATGGTTATGTGGTGAGCCTGAGTATAGTTTTGCACATCAGCCCATTCTAGTCTGTAAAGTTATTGATACACAGTCAGGGTTTTTTTTTTATACATTAATCTGAAAATGAATGTGGCACACCCAGTTTTTAAAATGTACATCCAGAGACTCTTTTGTGGCTATGTGGACTCAATATGATCATAACCCAGTTGTTTTCATATCAGAGCACAGATGAGGTGGAGCTGCTTCAGAACAGAGAGGGTGAGATAGGGAAAAACAGTAGCAGCACAACGTTACAGGTAGGTTATGTGCTGTATGAAAGGCCAGGTGATTTTCATTTGTTGGTGATAAAAAGGAAGAAGTGTACATGATAAATAGTGAATACAGTTTGAATATTATCAAATTAAATGTTCTTCTTGTAGGAGCCAAACTGCGGGTTGTTACTTGTTTAGAATATTTTTTTAACATGATCACATCATCACATGGGTGTGGTTTCATATTATTTACCTGCTCACTTGTGTGGTGGGAGAGAAACAGAATCAGGCCCTGATATTTTTCTGTTGACTGTTATAATATAGTTTCAGTTGTGATGAACTTTTGTTTATTTTTTATGCCATGCTTTCATATCAGAGAACAGATGAGGTGAAGCTGATTAAAGACAGGGAGGGTGAGACAGGGAGAAGTAGCTCAGAGTTGCAGGTATGTGCTGTGTAAAGGGTCAGGTAATTAATTTTAATTATGTCATGTCAGAAACAGGTTAGCACATTTTCATATTTCATAGGTGATTTTATAAAATTATTCTCTCAAGTCTTGGCTATTCAACAATAAATAAAGTAAGACATCTTTTTCTTCTACATAGTAGCCTATTATTCTTTTTGGCAGAATTTATCATTATAATTAATTCCTGGATTTTGTATCACCATAGTCCCTGACTGTATGTAAATGGAGGAAATGGGATTCAAATCGAAAACATTTTTCCCCATTTTGTGTTCCCCCCACTTCTCAAACCAAAGTTACACCCTTGATATATATATTTATATATATATATATATATATATATATATTATTTATTTATTTATTTTTTACGTATGCGCATTGCCTCTCAATGCAGAATGCCGGTGTTGTGCCAAGCACTTAAACAAATGCTCAATGTCATCTGTTGTATCAGTGTACAGTAGAGTATTTTGAATTATTGACTGTTAAAAGCAGATGATTGGCTTCCCTGTGGGTGTAACAGTTTTCCTTATAAAGTTGAATTGAGGATTGAGGAAGTGGCATGTCTCTTATAAATTTTCTCTGGCTTGATCCATTGAGCCGTGCCAATGACCGGTCAGCGCTGTGTGAACACTTGAATACAGCGCTGTTTAATTCATCTTTCGGTGTTTGGCTTCCCATAAACCAGAGCTGATCGCGACCACTTGTACTTGTGTTGGGATTATAACAGCATGAGCCCAACATGCTGAGTCCATTCGGGCCGGGTTCGGGCCATTTATTTTTTATTTTTTACAGATCAGGCTCGAGCCAATTTTTTTGGGCTAGGGCTCATTTAGCTTCTCTCCTTTATAGTGTCCATAAAAAGTTTCCCTAATGCTTTGGAAAAGCTGCATTTTGAAAGAATTTTGATTGGATTACCATGACAAACAACGAGCCAATTGGTCATGTGCAGTGCTCCCAATCACCTCATTAGATGCACCTTTAAGAAATGCATCTATATGGATTATGATTATATAACAGTTTAATCTGCAAGGGGTGCCCAAACTTTTGATCCCCACTGTATATACAGTGAGGATCGAAAGTTTGGGCACCCCTTGCAGAATCTGCGAAAATATGAGTAATTTTCAAAAAATAAGAGAGATCATACTAAATGCATGTTATTTTTTATTTAGTACTGTCCTGAGTAAGATATTGTACATAAAATATTTTGGAAAACTGAAGAATCTGCAGGACCTTAAAGATTTTTCTGAAGAACGCTGCTCAGTTTAACTGTTCAGAACAAACAAGGGACTCATGCATTAACATCACAAAACAGAAAGACAGTCGAGGATCATCAGGTAACAGCACACAGTATTAAGAACCAAGGGTTCCCAAACTTTTGAGTGGGGTTATTTTAATAATTTCAGCATTTTTTTTTTTTTGTCTTGTGGAATAAATGTTAAAATATTGTATGTACAATATCTTACTCAGGACAGTACTAAATAAAAAATAACATGCATTTAGTATGATCTCTCTTATTTTTTGAAAATTACTCATATTTTCACAGATTCTGCAAGGGGTGCCCAAACTTTCGAGCCCCACTGTATATATATATATATATATATATATATATATATATATATATATATATATATATATATATATATATATATATATCACTTTACCATTACATACAATACTGAACTATGTTTAATAGCTGAAACAGTTTAATCAATATTATAAACTAATATTGGAAAAAAAAAAAACACAGTATTTTACTTTAAAACTACCACAAGACAATTTTAAATGCATAAGAACATCAGTAAAATAAAATTAATTTAAAGTCAGGCTTTTATCCATTCATTGGAACAGATTTTGAGAAATTTAGCATTACATAACTTGCTCACCAGTGGATCCTCTGCAGTGAATGGCTGCCATCAGAAGATATATATATCATCATCATCAATATATCATTGAAATATTTTAACTGTTGTTTCCGGCTAAATATGAGTTACAAGCATATATATATATATATATATATATATATATATATATATATATATATTTATATATATATATATATATATATATATATATATATATATATATATATATATATATATATCTCAACAACATTTGAGTTTATGAACATACAGGAGAGTATACAGTTTACATCCCAGAATACAGTACAGGTTTTAAAATAGCTGTTCTTGATATTTTTGAATAAAAAAACTAAACTAAACTAAAACAAAAACTTTTTCGTGATCATAAAACCAGGACATCAGGAGTTTTATAAAATTATTACTTACAAATGATATAAATACTTTAACAACAGTATATTTGCCAAAGTAACAAAGTTAACCATAAGTAAAATGCTAACAAAAGCTCCATTAAACTATAAACTAACTAACTAACTAAATAAATAAAAACAAATAATGCCAAAATAATTATCTCAAGCTAAACCTGTGTAAATGTAGGTTTAGAGTAAATATAACTGTACATTCATAAACTAACTAATGTAAATGTAAACTTAACCATGTCTCATCAACCCCAGGAAACATTTCAGTTTCACTAATATATTATTACATAAGTCAAAATATATGATGACTCTATGGCTAATGTGTCAGATTAAAAACTATTATATAGTATATGAACAAAAATATATATTTGTTGTACAGTAATTGCAAAACAGAAAAAAAATGTAAGAACATATGTCTGAAATCAATGATTGAGCTTACATAGTGTATATAACAAACTGCATACTGTATCAGAATGCATATATTTTAAGCACTTTTATGGCTTGTCAAGGCAGACAAAATTATGTCTTTCCTCACAGTCTGTGGGTTTCCAAATCTTCTCTTCTCTATCTAGAGCTTCCCAGCGCAGATTTCCAGCCGGACCCTGGGTCTCTCCCTCCTCAGACCAGGCTTCATATTGAAGATCATCACCACTGACCCAAAACCAATGACCAGCCATAAAGCGCAGACCAGTCCACACATAAGCTGTCTGGAATGTTGTAGTGTAATTTATCACCTCTGCCATAATTGTCCCAGAATTTAGACTTGCCAGATCAGTGTACTCTTTTCTGCAATAGTCCACAGCTTCATCCCACGTCTTATTCTGATGAACCAAAACTGGGCTGAAGACCTTCATACAGTAAAAAGATAGAGTCTCAGAGCATGGTATGTTGTGCAGTTTAGAAGTGGATATTTTTAACCCGCCACAATTTTCAGAATAATAATCTGGTTGTTTGCTATCCCAGTTGTCAATTGGTTGCCTCTCACCTCTGGACCAAATCCATTTTTCTGTTGTTAAAACTTCTGTATAGTCCAACCCAGTTTAAATGATACACAGAATCTGTACAAGTGGAGAGCTTTTCTGCCTCTTCTTTACTGATGGTGGAAAGTTCATCGTAGTACTCTCTGCAGTATTTCTGTGCATCGTTCCAAGTAATTTTTTCCCCCACAAAATAGTGGATTCAATGGGCACTGAGGTTCAGCCCAAAAAGACTCAAAAGTAAGAACAAAGTGACTGCAGCCTTCATTTCTGTATGGACGATTTACACAGTAATGCCCTAAGCATTTCTTAAATATTTGTTTTCTTTTTTAAATAAGAGACCAATAAAAAAAAGATGTAATGGAACTTGTCAATCAGAAGATCACATCCTTGAAGTATTTGTGTTGCAAATGTTTCAATAAATAATGATTCATTGCAAATATTTGGATAGCAAAGAAAACAGGCCATGCACCTCTGGCTAAAAAAAAAAAAAAAAAAAAAAAGTTATATTAAGTTAAGAGCACAATATTCTGATTTGAAAAAATAATCAATAGAATACATTGATAAATAAATGAATGTTGATTATGTAATATTTTATAAGAATTTGAATTGTAGGGAATTTAATAGTTACTATTCAGGTTCCTAGATGAATCCAGTAAAACTTGTTTTACATTGTACAGAAAAAAAAATAATTTAGAATAAAGCAATGGAATTATTATTACATTGACAGTCCTCCACAGTTGTTTGCCACATCATGGATATTTTATATATGCTATATAAAAATATAGATTGGTCGGGATTTCTCGTAAAAGCCTGGCAACCCTGGCCCAACGTATTTGATTTACTGAACAGGATGGTCGCTTATAAAATAATCAGATCATGAGTCTTCCAATGTTTGTGTTTCTCTCTGTGGAATCAGACATATTGTCAAACATTTAGTACGTTTTCAGTCCACATCGGGGTTGCGCGGAATGGTTATCAGGACGATAAATTGTAATGTCCATCACAAGGCAAGATTCTGTAACATTTTACTGGGGGTCATGACCTGGTATATAAGTTGCAACCAAGAGATGGAGCTCCAGGGTCGACTGTGTCTATTACACAAACAAATGACACTCTCACACAACTCTCCACCAAAATCTGTGTGTACCCCTGCCTAAACCCACATTCAAAAATATATGAAAGCAAACCTTAATGCTTTTAAGTACATTACACACCACTAATATGATGGTGTGTGCAGTAATTGCAAGTAATGTTCAAGTTCACATGTTTTCTACTGAGAGTAGAAAACATGTTTTTTAGTCCAAAATTAAAACGGTGCAGAACACCAGCTTGTCAGTCACGTACTTTATAAACAAATATATACAGAAACCATACTCACTTCTGACACAAAGAAAACAACTGATCTATTCAAATAAGGTGCCCTATTTCAATAGGTAAGCAGTCAGGAGAGTATAGAAGATTCAGTCATGGGGAACATTGTTTAACAGCACAAATTCTGAAATATGATAGATTAAAAAGCTGTGCACACAGTGTTACCTTTGCACATGCTCAGTGATAAAGGTTGTTGTTGATTTTAGACCAAAACACACACACACACACACGCACGCAAAAACTAAGGCACTGAACAACCTAATTCAGTGTGAATCTACAATTTTCATAGTCATGAAAATTAAGAAAACTCTTTGAATGAGAAGGTTTGTCCAAACTTTTGGTCTGTACTATATATATATATATATATATATATATATATATATATATATATATAAAATAACAGTCACTAGTAATTAATAATATATAATAATATACAGAATTAAACCAAATAACCTCTTTAAATATTTTCATGACAAAGCATAGGCCTATATAAAATTTTATCGAATTAAAACTGAATCTAGTGTTAATAAAAAACTGCCTTAAAGGGATACTCCACCCCAAAATGAAAATGTTGACATTAATCACTTACCCCAATGTCGTACCAAACCTGTAAAACCTTCATTCATCTTCGGAACACAACTTAAGACATTTTGGATGAAAACTGGGAGGCTTGTGAAAGTGACGTGACATACAGCCAAGTATGGTGACCCATACTCAGAATTCGTGCTCTGCATTTAACCCATCAAGAGTGCACACACACAGCAGTGAACACACACACACACACACACCGTTAACACACCCAGAGCAGTGGGCAGCCATTTATGCTGCGGTGCTGGGGAGCAATTGGGGTTCGGTGCCTTGTTCAAGGGCACCTAGTCGTTGTATTGCCAGCCCAAAACTCAGGCCCACAACCCTACGGTTAGGAGTCAAATTCTCTAACCACTAGGCCACTAAGATGTTAATAAACGATTGTGACTGTCTCATTCAATGCCAAGTAAATTACACTGTCAAAGTCCAGAAAAAGTATGAAAGATATCGTTCGTCAGAATAGTCCATCTGCCATCAGTGTTTCAACCGTAACGTTATGAAGCGATGAGAATGTATGTGAAAAAAATGACTTTTTTCAACAGTTTGTCTCCTCCGTGTCTCTCGGAGTCACTGTAACACCCTCAGCTGTGATACAAGGATACATTTGCTACATGTATTTACACTTTGTTTGGGTCAGACTCGGGCCGGTAATTCTGATAGGCTGTCAGACAAGGGCCGATGTCCTGATATTTTATCCTACCTGTCACATTGTCCTACCAGTGTTTACTGTGTATGCGCACATCAATATTGTGTTCTTTTTCATTCTAAAAAGCAATATTTCATGTATTTGCATAAGGGTAGGTTTAGGGTTGTGATAGTGTGTAAACGTTAATAAACGATAATTTTACAGGTAGAATTATTCATTTTCGAATTGTACTGTACCCACAAATTTAAACAATTTAAATCCCTGGTTGTATATTTAAATTATGCATGAACGTTCCCAAACACGGTGACAGTGCGAGCTCATGAGATATGTGATTGTTGTCATATTTCTTTAAAAATCAAAAAATTTATGATAAATACACTTTTCGTATGGAATCAAAAAGCAAGCACTTTGAGTGTCTTGATCATCATATTTATTTACATATAAAAGCAACAGAACTGAGATTATATTATGTATATTAGCAACACAGTACGTGAGTGTGAATAACGCGATATCTGCCTTTGATCTCGTTGCTCTGTCTGTTCCACTTGGAGAGGTATAGGCTACAGTAAGAATTCTGTCCGTCTTGACTGCGTTTATTTCAATCAACCGGCACAAATGCATCTCAAACAAGCCTAATGTTTAAAAAATGCACATGACCTCGCGCTCCTTCTTTCTAATCCATTATGCAAATTGCGTTCCATTTCCATGACGTCACACAGCAGCCGCGAAATCGCTGAATCTTTCTGAGGATTCATATGCTGATAGGAGTATCATATGTGTACAGACGCTAATTTTCTGAGTGAATTTGCAATACAGAGAGTTTGTTTAGATTCAGTCAAACAACCACAGTGCACAAATTTGATACATTTTCACTGGACAATATCTTGAAGATTATCGTCCGTGTCTGAGGAGAGTGTAGAGAGCCAGTTGAGTGTCATGGAGGCCCCTCATGTGGAGCAGAGCTCAACAGGTGAGTTTAGAAATATGTTTGAAACTGTTCAACTTTGATTTACACACATCTCACAAATTCAGGAAAGCAATAGATGGGTTATAGTGGGGCTTGGAGTTATTTTTGTGGTGTTTCTGTAATTTGCTCTCAAGCTAGGAGAGCACAGGCTGTTTGATGTTTGCTGGTAATTAACACTAGTGGTCGACTTGTGATTTTTACCATTTAAAAATGCACAGAATATAAAAATGGAAATAAAAATGTAAGACATATTCATGAAATAATGTAGGTCTATCTATTTGGCAAATATAAATAAGTTCAATTAACACCAAGAGCTAATGATTCAGTTTTTTTTTTTCTTCAGTCATTTTAGTGCTTCAATTTATTTCAGTTAGTTGCCAAGGCAATTAATAATGTTTTAGTTTTAGTTAATGATGATAACCCTGGGTCATATTAATAGTATTTTCTATTTTCTTTCTTAGTTTCAGAAAAGCATGCCAGCAAGAGGAAGAAGAACATAATTTCATGTTTCTTCAAGAAAGTACGTAAGGCTGTGAAGCTTCCCATCTGCTCCAAGAACACAGTGGACTGTCTACCACAGCAGGACCCACAGTTTGACAACTCTACACCTAGCCTGGAAGGGTGGAACGACGCCGCTTTATCCAGTTCGGATGGCTGCCCAGAGCAGTCCAGCTTCACACTTCCAGGTGAAGTGCTTGTTGAGCCAGTAAGGGCTTCAGCTTGCCTGAAACTAAAGACAGCATCCAGATTAGATGACTCTATACCTAATGTCATCAATGAGGGCAGTACAGACAGACCGAAATTGGAGGCTTCAGGTGAGAATAATATTGCATTACAAACAGGGGACATCCGTGTAGCTAGATCTCCAATAGCTGATATTAAATTTGTTGATATTAGTTACAAAAAAGGGTACAGAAGAACGTAGGAAGAGGAGAGGAATCCACTCTTTCTTCAAGAGCGCGTGGAAGGCTATGAAAAAGCCTTTCTGCTGCCAGAACAAAGTGGAGCCTTTTGTGCCTCCACCAGAACTGGATGATCCTGAGCTGTCACCTGTCCCAGAGCCTTCAGACTGCGTCCCAACTAATGGTAAATATGTGATCATTATAACAAGATTAGTGTAATTGAAGTAATAAACTGGTTTCAAATAAGTTTATTTGAAATATGCTTATACTGAAGTTAATTCTGCTGTTAGTTTGTGCCTTATTTATTTTTTTCTATATTAATATTGTTTGTTGTCACAAGGCACCAGTTTTATGAATTAAGACTGTGCCTTTTAAGAATTAACCATCTAGCAGTTAGCCTAGTTTATAATTATATTTCAATTTGAACAATTTTTTATGCACATTACTTTGTAAGTTATTACAAATCTTGAAGTAGAATATAATAATAACTCATTATACTGCTTTAAGCATTTTATGCAAATTAAAATGATCTAGCAAGCTTTTATAATGTATAACACACTGTATAATATATTTATATAATACAATATATATGTTATTGTGTATGTGTTTTTCTCTTTTTGTTCAGAATCCATTAGCACTCGCTATATAGTGCAAAATATTATTGGAGAAGGAGGCTATGGCAAAGTGTATGAGGGAATCCGTATTTCCGATGGCAAAAAGGTAGAAGAACATTTTGCTCTTACATTGGAATCGGAAAAAATTTGAGGGAACCTAAAGATTTTAATCTTAAATACTCAGTTCTTCATGGTTAGGTTAAGGTTAGGTGTTAAATATGCTCAACTGTGTTTTTTACCTTTTGCAGGTTGCCATCAAACGTATTAAAAAAACTGTACGGGATCATTATCTTCAAACTGTAAGCTGGCAAAACATAATATGTATTTAGTTGTTTAAGTGCTGATCACTGTAGTTAATTCACTTGTACGTAACATTAAGCATGAATTTACCTTTTACTCTATTTATTAAATCGACAAAGTTCAAAGCAATGTAAAGTACAGTACATTTAAAAATTATACATATTCTTCAGAGTTTTACCAAACTAACCTTTTGTCTCATCATTTCTGTAGACCGTTCATCCCAAACCTCTCATTACCGAAGTTGCGCTGATGCTAACGATGAAGCAAGGACCCATAAGCCCCTACGTCATCCAACTATATGAGTGGTTTGAGCACCCTCAAGTATTCACTCTCGTGATGGAGAATCCGGATCCCTGCGAGAGCTTGTTGGACTTCATCAACAATAACCCTAACATGAATGAGACAACAGCACGGCTCATCATGTGTCAGGCGGTGCAAGCAGTACTGCACTGCATTGAGCACGGTGTTTTTCATAATGATATTCATCCAGATAATATCCTGTTGAGAAAACACACTTTGGAGCTCAAGTTAATAGACTTTGGCTGTGGTCATCTACTTAGTAGTAATGGCTATAATCGCAGTCAATATAGAGGTGAGCTGGCATTTTGTGTAACAGAGTGTGGAAACCAGTATTTAGTGACAGTATTGCTGATCATGTGATTCTTCTAAGAATTGCTCAATGCTGAACATGTCTTGCTTACAGGAATACAGGCTTACTACCCACCTGAGCTCTTCACCTGTGGCAGATTCTACGCCACCTCTACAAACGTCTGGGCTCTAGGAGTGTTGTTGTATGAGATGGTGAACACGTGTTCTCCATTTTGCAATTTAACTGAAATCACACAAGCCGAAATTAGGTTTGAAAACCCAGATTTATCCAAAGGTGAGAGAATAGCACTAACAACACACACATACAGCTTCTGCACAGAAGTAACAAACATTGGTAGAAAATGTCCAGTCTAAAACACAGACTTTAGTATTTAACAACTGATGTTAGAGGTTAGAATTATGTGTTCAGAGTTATGTTTCTAATTATAGTAACTTCCCTTAACCTTAAATTAACAATGTTTCAGCTGTTTTATGCATGCTAACATTAGTCACATGGTCACGACTAACCAGCTCTCTCCTGAAAACAGAATGTCGTGATCTGATCGTCCAGTGCCTAAACCGTGATCCAACTGAACGGCTGACCCTCGATCAGATCTTGCAGCATGACTGGTGTAAAGCAGAGGATCTAGAAGAGTCAGAGGATTGAAACTGCATACTGCAAACTGGCTTCAGAGTTGAGCAAGTGTAACAGACAGAGTAGGAAACTACATCTGTGCCGTCATCTTCAATTCTGAATCATATATGATGCAGATTAAAAATGTGATTAGTGAAGTGAGTTCATTTTAACAATATTGATGTACTATAATATATGATGAATAGAAAAAAGAAATGAGTGAAGACAGTCAGTGTGAAGAATCCTCTTACTTTCTCTTTCCTAGGGTTGGACACAAACCTTCCAGTGAAAAGGCACTATGAATTCACATGCTGATGGAAATTGGAAACTCAAGCCCTCATGTGAACCCATAACTAAAGAATCAGAGAGCTCGGAGCACCCCGGAATTCAGAGCCAGTCCACATCCTTACTGTTCCATCCGAAAATGAGCAGCGATTAGCTCTAGACATCACAGCCATAGGTGCTTTGTTTTAAAAGCATAGTTTTAGCTTTGTTTTAAAAGCGTAGTTTGGCAATTTTAAAAGGAATATGTTATTAGGAATCAATAAAAAAGGGCTTTCTAAAAAATTATATCTAATAAAAATATATTTAATAAAAATAATGACAAAAATTATATCTGTTTGTCTTAACATTTTATGAATAATAAACATAATAACAATAACATCTCATTTGGTGGAATTTTTTGCTAAAAAATTTAATTATAAAAATATATGGACCATTTACACACACACACACACGTGTATAAATAAGATAAATGAATAATAAAGAAACGTACTGATTTACATGTAATTGTAGCATAACTCGTCCTGTGTTATTGTATATAACTTTTTACAGTTACAGTTTTTGTTAATATTTTTAATATTTTTTTATATTATTTTAGCCTTGGCTACTGCACTCAAAAAAATGTACTTTCACTTTTGCCAATTTACTTTAACAATGTGAACTTAATTTAGTCTAGTTCATTCAACAAAAAAAGTGTGTATTGTCAGCTTTACTTAAAATTATTTTTTCAGCCAACATAACTGTTGCATAAAAGTAACAGATTAATAAAACCAATACAGACTTGAATCTCATTGGCTGAGGATTTTGCAGTGTATTATGGGTAATTGTTGTTCTGTCACCCTCGTGCAGAAGTGTAGCACCATTAGATAGGTACCTGAGTAATAACAGATCACAGTTGAGTTAATGAACTTGTTCTAATATAATTTAGAACAAATCTTATAAACAAGTGGTTGGAAATGTAACATTGCATTTCAAACATGTATTTGTGATTTGTTTGATGAACCTTAATTAAGAAACGATGTTACTGTTGAATTGTATTTGGCGGTTGCACTCTTATTTACTAATTAGGTGTTATAGTCTTAAATCCTTATTGAAGGAGGCGGTGTTTCCGAAGTGGAATCATTAATCACAATTTTCATGGACAATGAACTGAATTGTTGTTTGTTGATTCTACTAAGGTTTGTTAATTTAAGTTTAAATTAACATCTTTTGTAAAATGAACTAAATTATTGTTTGTTGAGATTAGTTAAACAAATTGTTTGGAACCTGTTGACATAATATTTTTAATTAAACCCAACATTTCATTTTTTTGAGTGTGGCTTAAGTAAAAAGTTGTTATATGTTATTTTATTTTACATTCATGCATTTAGCAGAAGCTTTTATCCTAAGAGGCTTAGGCCGAATCCCAATTCTACCCCTTATGGAGTTTTATTAACACAGTTCGGGAGGAGAATGATCAGATAATCCAATTTGGCACAGGTGCATCTCATTTAGCTAATCATCTTAACTAGCACACAAGTATATATATGTCCAGTCTTCCTACCTCCTGTCCTACTACGACAGTTTTTCGGCATGGACGGTTTGTCAGCATTTGGTTGGCTCAGTCTGTCATCTTATCACAGACCCAATTTTCCTTCCGACGAAGAGATCTATACTGGGGATTTTTCAGATCTGCCGTTTTTGTGCTGGACCAATGATCACTCCTACCCCACAAAACACGGCCGCTGAACACCAACAAGTGTCATCGCAACAGCTGCTCTTCTCGCCAAGCCACACGTTGTGGCTAAAAGACTGTGCAAAGCCCCTAGCTCGCCTCACTCGACAACATGATCATGCCACTCAAGACCAGGCTCTGTTCGGATCACAGCAGCAGCAGGCATTTAACCAGCCTGAGTCGCACCCCAGTTCTCACCACAGCAAGCCTCTCTCGCTTCCAGTTCGATGCTGCTCAGTTCAGTGTCTGCTCCTGCAGGAGCCTTTACTGTATCTCCCCACTGCCACAGCAGTGTCTGCTCCCGCAGTAGTCCTCTCTGTATCTCCCCACTGCTGCAGCAGTGTCCGCTCTTGCTGGAGCCTTTTTTATTTTTCCTCACTGCCGCAGCAGTGTTAGACCCCGCAGGAGCCAAAAAAAAAAACAAAAAAGACCCAAAGAATCCCCCCCCAAAAAATTGCATACGTAGGCGATTCTAGCCCGAATCTGTATCTGTATGCATGAGACTGTCAGAATTACAGTAGAATACAGGCAGAATTCACATTTCTGTTGTAAAAAGAGAAAAATTGTGCAGAAGTATTATTTGCTGTTTTTGGTAAGTTTGGTAAGTATTCTGATTAATTATCTCTCTATGCCTCCACAATATTATTAACTCATCGTTATCTTTAGGTCACGTCCCAAACCCATCCAAGCTGGCCTCTTATCAGGGGTGCAGATAGGATTTTTTAACTGGGGGGGACAAAGCTGTCCAGCAGTAAAAAATTTTGCAGTCCAGAAAAATCACTAGCTCAGTCATAGATGATCGTACAGGTGTATCTCAAAAAAATTAGAATATCATAGAAATTCTTTATTTTTTTGTAGTTTAATTTAAAAAAGCAAACTTTCTTCTATTCTACTGTCATTCATTGCACACAAACTGAAATATTTCAAGAGTATTTTTTTCTTTATTCTAATGGTTACAACTTACAGCTTAGGAAAATAAAAAAATTTGTATCTCAAAAAATAAGTATTCCTTTTTGAGCTTGATTAGTTTTATTAATTTTGAGTATAAATACTGGGTAGCTCTTGAGCTAGTTTAGAACATGTAACCGTTGTCCATAATACGATCATGTGTTTCCATTCATGAGCTTTTATAAAAATAAAGATATTATCATTCATTCTAAATGTGACGTTACTACTGTGGCTACAAATAAACAGAAACCGACTCGACTGAATAAGCAGGCTATTTTCATAAGCGTTAATGAATAAATAAAATAGAAATACATGTAAGTGTATTTATGTGTGATTAATTTTGAGTCCTGATAAATTAATTCATTATGATCAATGTATCACTTATTCTATAGTAAGACATTGATGCTTTTGAATTTGAATATTTAACAAAGCATGCAATAAAACAGCCGCTTTTATCATGTTCAGTGTGATCGTGCATATTCCAGTGATTTATTTCTTATTAGTTTTATGATAACTTCTCTTTGTTGGTGAAATGATGAGGTTGCATGATGTTGTTCATGAGAGGCATGTAAAGGACGTGTTTTAGTGACGCGCAGGGGAGCTTCAGGCCCTGACTGTGGAAACCCTGCGCTATTCTGGCCTCGGTGCTACTGGCCCGAGGCTATTACCCCACCCGGCCCGTTTTAAGCCTTTGCTCGCACTGGCCCGACAGTGGAAATGCGGCTAAAGACACCCTCCACAAGTAGGGTAAGACACAGAAGGTCATTGCTGAAAGGGCTGGCTGTTCACAGAGTGCTATATCAAAATATATTCATAGAAAGTTGACTGGAAGGAAAATGTGTGGTAGGTAAAGATGCACAAGCAGCATGGATGACCACAGCCTTGTGAAGATTGTCAGGGAAAGCCGATTCAAGAACTTGGGAGAGCTTCAGAAGGAGTGTACTGAAGCCATAGTCAGTGCATCAAGAGTCACACGCTCAGACGTCTTCAGGAAATGGGCTACACTTGTCACATTCCTAGAACCAAGCCACTCCCGAACCAAATTTTGTATTTCATTTGGATATCAAGGTCTGGAGTCTGGAGGAAGACCTGAGAGGCACGAGAATCCAAAGTCCAGTGAGAAGTTTCTGAAGTCAGTGATGATTTGGGGAGCTGTGACGTCTGCTGGTGTTGGTCCATTGGGTTTTATAAAGTCCAAAGTCAATGCAGCCATCTACCAGGAGATTTTGTAGCACTTTTATGCTTCCATCTGCTGACAAGCTTTATGGAGATGCTGATTTTATTTTGCAGCAGGACTTTCCCACAGTGCCAAAACCACTTCCAAGTGTTTTGCTGACCATGATATCACAGTAATATTCAAATTTTGAAATTTTTCTAAACTGCAAGTGGTAACCATCAGAATTAAAACAAAAAAAACTCTTGAATATTTCAGTTTGTGTGCAATTAATCTAGAATATAAGAAAGTTAGCGTTTATTTGGTTTTCCATGATATAATTTTTTTTTTGAGATGCACCTGTATATGATCACTATGGTTACCGCTGCAGCACAATTGAGGCCGTTACCAGCTCCTCATAGGAACCCGGGGTCAGGAGTCATAGCACATACACACACACCGAGAACGTAAACGTCAGTGGCAGCAACATCGTCATGTGTGTTTATTGATAACAGAACATGTGAAGTGAGAAGGTGGGTACAAAGTAATGGTTTTATTCTTATTCTGCTTCAGCCTGCTTCTGACCTGACACAGTTTTTATAGCATCAAAACACACACCCATACCCCAACGGGATCTGCTACAGTGGCAGAGAGAGCTAAACGTGCTACAAATGATGAAAACACCTGCAAATTATGAAAACATCTTCATCAATTTGACAACACGCGCTGCAAATACTCACTATACAAACAAATAAAGAAATGTGCTGCAAAAACACAGACTACATCGGAAATATTTAAGTTAACCATAAAGTGAAAAACATGGCTGGGACATAATTTATCAATGTTTGCTCTGAAAAGATCTTTATTTTAACATCCTGATCATACGATATCTTAGCTTTTTTGTTTTTGTTGCTTTTTTTGTGTGAATATTATTAGCCTAAATAAGCTGACTAAATACACAATTTACTGTAACTGTGAAAGGTTATGTAAGCTGGCTAACTTTTACAACTTTCCTTACAAAAACTAACCGTAATATTATAATTTATATAAAAAGCAAACAAAAATGGTTACTGTTATCATGCACAAATTAACCATGGATACTACTCTAACCATAGTTTAACCATGGTATTTGTACAACTGTCATAATACAAATGGTAATCAATACGACAAAAAAATTAATTTTCGTTTTGTTGGGGTAATTTTGTTTTTGTTGAGTATTTGCACCTCGTTTCTGTATTTGTGTTGTGAGCATTTGTTGTTTTTGTATTTCGTTGTGTTGCGAGTATTTGCAGCACGTGTGCTGTCAGACTGATGAAGATGTTTTCTTAATTTGCTGGTGCTTTTTCTATTTGAATGTGTTTTGTGAAGTTGCAGTGCTTTGAGCTCTCTCGGCCACCGCGTCTCGTCCATTTTGAAATCTTCGCCCCACATTGACACACGCAACCATGGCAACGACGTTCGCGGAAACAAGTGAAGATGACAAACAAGCATATAAAAAAAAAGCCAACATGGAAAAGTTGTGTGAAACTTTACTCACCTATCAAAAAGAAACAAAGTAACCTCGGTGTCCGATTCGTGCACTTCCCACTCCTTGAGTTTTTCTCCACCGAAGCTGCTCCGATATTTAAGCGGGTCCTCCCATTTGCCTGATTATAATCTTTTTTAATTTTTTATTTCTCTGATATTTACCTCTTTTTTTATCTGCCATCTCTCTCAATCTACAGTCAATATGCTTGTTTTTAATTTAGCATCTGGATCATATTTATCATATTTATTTCATGGATCATATTTATTTCAATATAAAAGCAACATAACTGAGATTTCACCCCCCCCCCCCCCCCAAACAAGTGCAACTCAAACAATGTTTAAAAAATGCACATGACCTCGCGCTCGTTCTTTCTAATCCATTATGCAAATTGCGTTCCTTTTCCATGACGTCACACAGCAGCCGCGATATCGCTGAATCTTTCTGAGGATTCATATGCTGATAGGAGTATCATATGTGTACAGACGCTAATTTTCTGAGTGAATTTTCAATACAGAGAGTTAGTTTAGATTCAGTCAAACAACCACAGTGCACAAATTTGATACATTTTCACTGGACAATATCTTCAAGATTATCGTCCGTGTCTGAGGAGAGTGTAGAGAGCCAGTTGAGTGTCATGGAGGCCCCTCCTGTGGAGCAGAGCTCAACAGGTGAGTTTAGAAATATGTTTAAAACTGTTCAACTTTGATTTACACACATCTCACGAATTCAGGAAAGCAATAGATGGGTTATAGTGGGGCTTGGAGTTATTTTTGTGGTGTTTCTGTAATTTGCTCTCGAGCTAGGAGAGCACAGGCTGTTTGATGTTTGCTGGTAATTAACACTAGTGGTCGACTTGTGATTTTTACCATTTAAAAATGCACAGAATATAAAAATGGAAATAGAAATGTATGAAATATTCATGAAATAATGTAGATCTATCTATTTGGCAAATATAAATAAGTTCAATTAACACCAAGAGCTAATGATTCAGTTTTTTTTCTTCAGTCATTTTAGTGCTTCAACTTATTTCAGTTAGTTGCCAAGGCAATTAAAAATGTTTTAGTTTTAGTTAATGATGATAACCCTGGGTCATATTTGCCACTAATAGTATTTTCTATTTGTTTTTCTTAGTTTCAGAAAAGCATGCCAGCAAGAGGAAGAAGAACATAATTTCTTGTTTCTTCAAGAAAGTACGTAAGGCTGTGAAGCTTCCCATCTGCTCCAAGAACACAGTGGACTGTCTACCACAGCAGGACCCACAGTTTGACAACTCTACACCTAGCCTGGAAGGGTTGAATGACGCCGCTTTATCCAGTTCGGATGGCTGCCCAGAGCAGTCCAGCTTCACACTTCCAGGTGAAGTGCTTGTTGAGCCAGTAAGGGCTTCAGCTTGCCTGAAACTAAAGACAGCATCCAGATTAGATGACTCTATACCTAATGTCATCAATGAGGGCAGTACAGACAGACCGAAATTGGAGGCTTCAGGTGAGAATAATATTGCATTACAAACAGGGGACATCCGTGTAGCTAGATCTCCAATAGCTGATATTAAATTTGTTGATATTAGTTACAAAAAAGGGTACAGAAGAACGTAGGAAGAGGAGAGGAATCCACTCTTTCTTCAAGAGCGTGTGGAAGGCTATGAAAAAGCCTTTCTGCTGCCAGAACAAAGTGGAGCCTTTTGTGCCTCCACCAGAACTGGATGATCCTGAGCTGTCACCTGTCCCAGAGCCTTCAGACTGCGTCCCAACTAATGGTAAATATGTGATCATTATAACAAGATTAGTGTAATTGAAGTAATAAACTGGTTTCAAATAAGTTTATTTGAAATATGCTTATACTGAAGTTAATTCTGCTGTTAGTTTGTGCCTTATTTATTTTTTTCTATATTAATATTGTTTGTTGTCACAAGGCACCAGTTTTATGAATTAAGACTGTGCCTTTTAAGAATTAACCATCTAGCAGTTAGCCTAGTTTATTATTATATTGCAATTTGAACTATTTTTTATGCACATTACTTTGTAAGTTATTACAAATCTTGAAGTAGAAAAAAATAATAACTCAGTCATTATACTGCTTTAAGCATTTTATGCAACTTAAAATGATCTAGCAAGCTTTTATAATGTATAACACACTGTATAATATATTTATATAATACAATATATATGTTATTGTGTATGTGTTTTTCTCTTTTTGTTCAGAATCCATTAGCACTCGCTATATAGTGCAAAATATTATTGGAGAAGGAGGCTATGGCAAAGTGTATGAGGGAATCCGTATTTCCGATGGCAAAAAGGTAGAAGAACATTTTGCTCTTACATTGGAGTCTGAAAAAATTTGAGGGAACCTAAAGATTTTAATCTTAAATACTCAGTTCTTCATGGTTAGGTTAAGGTTAGGTGTTCAATATGCTCAACTGTGTTTTTTACCTTTTGCAGGTTGCCATCAAACGTATTAAAAAAACTGTACGGGATCATTATCTTCAAACTGTAAGCTGGCAAAACATAATATGTATTTAGTTGTTTAAGTGCTGATCACTGTAGTTAATTCACTTGTACGTAACATTAAGCATGAATTCAGCTTTGACTCCATTATTAAATCGACAAAGTTCAAAGCAATGTAAAGTACAGTAAATTTAAAAATGATACATATTCTTCAGAGTTTTAACAAACTTACCTTTTGTTGCATCTTTTCTGTAGACTGTTCATCCCAAACCTCTCATTACCGAAGTTGCGCTGATGCTAACGATGAAGCAAGGACCCATAAGCCCCTACGTCATCCAACTATATGAGTGGTTTGAGCACCCTCAAGTATTCACTCTCGTGATGGAGAATCCGGATCCCTGCGAGAGCTTGTTGGACTTCATCAACAATAACCCTAACATGAATGAGACAACAGCACGGCTCATCATGTGTCAGGCGGTGCAAGCAGTACTGCACTGCATTGAGCACGGTGTTTTTCATAATGATATTCATCCAGATAATATCCTGTTGAGAAAACACACTTTGGAGCTCAAGTTAATAGACTTTGGCTGTGGTCATCTACTTAGTAGTAATGGGTATAATCGCAGTCAATATAGAGGTGAGCTGGCATTTTGTGTAACTGAGTGTGGAAACCAGTATTTAATGACAGTATTGCTGATCATGTGATTCTTCTAAGAATTGCTCAATGCTGAACATGTCTTGCTTACAGGAATACAGGCTTACTACCCACCTGAGCTCTTCACCTGTGGCAGATTCTACGCCACCTCTACAAACGTCTGGGCTCTAGGAGTGTTGTTGTATGAGATGGTGAACACGTGTTCTCCATTTTGCAATATAACTGAAATCACACAAGCCGAAATTAGGTTTGAAAACCCAGATTTATCCAAAGGTGAGAGAATAGCACTAACAACACACACATACAGCTTCTGCACAGAATGAACAAACATTGGTAGAAAATGTCCTGTCTAAAACACAGACTTTAGTATTTAACAACTGATGTTAGAGGTTAGAATTATGTGTTCAGAGTTATGTTTCTAATTATAGTAACTTCCCTTAACCTTAAATTAACAATGTTTCAGCTGTTTTATGTATGCTAACATTAGTCACATGGTCACGAGTAACCAGGTCTCTCCTGAAAACAGAATGCCGTGATCTGATCGTCCAGTGCCTAAACCGTGATCCAACTGAACGGCTGACCCTCGATCAGATTTTGCAGCATGACTGGTGTAAAACAGAGGATCTAGAAGAGTCAGAGGATTGAAACTGCATACTGCAAACTGGCTTCAGAGTTGAGCCAGTGTAACAGACAGAGTAGGAAACTACATCTGTGCTGTCATCTTCAATTCTGAATCATATATGATGCAGATTTAAAATGTGATTAGTGAAGTGAGTTCATTTTAACAATATTGATGTACTATAATATATGATGACTAGAAAAAAGAAATGAGTGAAGACAGTCAGTGTGAAGAATCCTCTTACTTTCTCTTTCCTAGGGTTGGACACAAACCTTCCAGTGAAAAGGCACTATGAATTCACATGCTGATGGAAATTGGAAACTCAAGCCCTCATGTGAACCCATTACTAAAGAATCAGAGAGCTCGGAGCACCCCAGAATTCAGAGCCAGTCCACATCCTTACTGTGCCATCCGAAAATGAGCAGCGATTAGCTCTAGACATCACAGCCATAGGTGCTTTGTTTTAAAAGCATAGTTTTAAATAGTTTTTAAAAGCGTAGTTTGGCAATTTTAAAAGGAATATGTTATTAGGAATCAATAAAAAAGGGCTTTCTAAAAAAATATATTTAATAAAAATAATGACAAAAATTATATCTGTTTGTCTTAACATTTTATGAATAATAAACATAATAACAATAACATCTCATTTGGTGGAATTTTTTGCTAAAAAATTTAATTATAAAAATATATGGACCATTTACACACACACACACACACACACACACGTATATAAATAAGATAAATGAATAATAAAGAAACGTACTGATTTACATTTAATTGTAGCATAACTCGTCCTGTGTTATTGTATATAACTTTTTACAGTTACAGTTTTTGTTAATATTTTTAATATTTTTTTATATTATTTTAGCCTTGGCTACTGCACTCAAAAAAATGTACTTTCACTTTTGCCAATTTACTTTAACAATGTGAACTTAATTTAGTCTAGTTCATTCAACAAAAAAAGTGTGTATTGTCAGCTTTACTTAAAAATTATTTTTTCAGCCAACATAACTGTTGCATAAAAGTAACAGATTAATAAAACCAATACAGACTTGAATCTCATTGGCTGAGGATTTTGCAGTGTATTATGGGTAATTGTTGTTCTGTCACCCTCGTGCAGAAGTGTAGCACCATTAGATAGGTACCTGAGTAATAACAGATCACAGTTGAGTTTTTTTTTCGGTGGCTTCGACACGGAACATGGCGGAAACCTCAGCAGGTGGACGGAAAGGATCGGCGGCAAGGCACAACTGCTCCGCGAATGGAACAGAGAGGTTTGAGTGGGGGGATAGTGAAGGAAGTATGGATGTAGGAAGCGAAGAGGAAAATGGTGGATATTTAGGGAACCGGTGGAGTGAAGTTAGAAATAGTAGAGGAGAAAAACGGAAGAAAAGGAGTGATGTTGAAGAATCTGACGAAAGGAGTAGGGATAGCATTAAGTGCATTGTGAGATTTGGGGAACAGTTAGGGGTAAGCAAAATTAATCCGCTAAAACTGACAAAGATCATAAATAGGGACATCGGAAATGTTGAGTTTGCTAAAGTACTTTCTGATGGAAATTTGCTAGTTGGATGTAATAATGAAGAACAGGCAAACAAAGCTCTCAAAGTAAAAGAAGTAGGAGGGATTAAAGTTGTCAGCACAAACAAAGTTGGAACTATAAGTAAAGCTAGTGGTCAAAAAGGGATTATTTTCGGTGTTCCTCTTAACATAAGTATGGAAGAATTTAAAGGTAATGTAAAAGGAGGAAAAGTAGTGAATGCGCATAGGCTAAAGTCAGTTGTTGAAGGGGTTAGGAAAGACACTGAAACAGTAGTGATAGAATTCCAAGGGGAGGGAATTCCAAAAAGAGTTATGTTGGGGGTAATGAGTTATATAGTAAGAGAGTTTATACCGGGGCCAGTGAGATGTTTTAATTGCCAAAGATTTGGACATGTTGCTACAAGATGTAGAGAAAAGTGTAGATGTGCACGATGTGGAGGAAATCATGAATATGGCAAGTGTGAGGAGGGAGTAAAACCAAAGTGTTGTAATTGTGGTGAGGGTCACAGTGCTGCCTTTAGAGGATGTGAAGTGTTAAAGAGGGAGATGGTGATTCAGAAAAGGAGAGTGGAGGAGAAGATAACTTATGCTGAGGCAGCAAAACTGGTTAGAGACCAAAATACAAAGCAAAGTGATCAGCCAGGGGATGCAGTTAGAAGAAATAAAGATGTTTCAGAAGATTATATGATTATTGAAAAGAAAAAATTGGTGACATTTATTGCTGGAGTTATTAATGGTACAGCAGGGATTGAATCAAAAACTCAATAAATACAGGTAGTTGTAATAGCTGCAATACGTCATCTTGGATTGGTGGGCTTGACCTGGGAAGAAGTTAGGGATGAACTTCAGATAAGGTCAAGTCAGGATACAAATGGGTAATACATATCTATGAGGGTTTGTCAGTGGAATGCTAGATCCTTGATAGCAAATGGTCAGGAGTTCAAGCAGTTTATTGAGGAATTGTATATAAAACCCGATGTAATTTGTGTTCAAGAAACTTGGTTGAAATGCCGTTTGGAATATGTTTACAGGGATATAATGTAGTACGTCAAGATAGGGAAGAAGGGAATGGTGGAGGGTGTGCAACATTTATTAAACAAGGAATACAACATAGGGTGCTGGGAAAAGGGAGAGACCAAGAATATATTTCTGTGGGGGTATGGGGGAGAGGACAGGAAATAGTTATTATAAACTATTATAATCCATGTAAAAATCTGGTTTTAGATAAATTGAAGGAAGTGCATGGACAAGATAGTGGTAGAGTAATATGGTGTGGGGATTTAAATGCACACAATACATTATGGGGAGGGAAACTTATAAACGCTAATGGACAAGTGGTGGAGGAATTAATAGAGGAAAGAGAGCTGGTTTGTTTAAATGATGGCAGGGGTACAAGGATAGATCCTCGTACGGGGATGGAGGCTGTGTTGGATTTGACATTGGTTTCTAATAATTTAGCTAGTAAGTGTAATTGGGAGGTTTGGGAGGAATCTAGCATTGGGAGTGATCATTATCCAATATTTACAACTTTGGATATAGAGATGGAGAGAACATCAGCGCAAGGAAGAGGAAGATGGGTATTTGAAAAAGCAAACTGGGCTAAATTTGAAGAAATTTGTGAGGAAAGATTAGAAGTAATTGAATCAAAGCAAGAAATTAACAACTTAAATAATAACATTTGTACCATACTGCTTGAAGCAGCGTCGGAAACAATCCCAAAAAGTAAAGGAAAAATGACAAGGAAAGCGGTTCCATGGTGGACAGATGAGTGTGGTAAAGCCGTTAGAGCTAGAAATAAGGCTTTTAAACTTCTTAAGAGAATGCATAATTTTAATCATTTAATATTATACAAGAAAGCTCAAGCAGTGGTAAGAAGAACTATAAGGCAAGCTAAAAGAAATAGCTGGCAAAGCTTTTGTAGTGAGATTGGGAGAACTACGCCAGTGGGTGACGTGTGGAGTATGATAAAAAGAATGGGAGGCAATAAAAGAGAGTGTGGATATCCAGTATTAGAAGCAGAAAGGGAAATTGCAGTAACAGACAAAGACAAAGCAGAAATGTTGGTAAAAACATTTGTACAGATCCATGGGTCAGGGAATCTGAGTGAGGAAGGAAGGAGGAGGAGGGAAATAAAAAAGAGACAACATCTAGAAGAACTAGAAAGAAATGGGGCAACAGAAGTTCAGTCAGTTAACCTCCTGTTTACCCTAGATGAACTGAAAAGAGCCATTAGTAATTTAAATAATACACGGTCGTCTCCAGGAAAAGATCAGATCACAAATATAATGTTGAAACATCTTAAAGATGGAGCAATGAAAAAATTTTTAGACTTGTATAATAGAGTATGGGAGGAAGGAAGGTTACCAAATGCTTGAAAAGAAGCTATAATAATTCCAATAAGAAAGCATGGCAAAGATCCTTCTAAACCAGCTAATTACAGGCCAATAGCTCTTACTTCGAATATATGTAAATTAATGGAAAGGATGGTTACAGACCGTTTGACATATTTATTGGAAAAGAGAGGAATATTAACTATCAAAGTGGTTTTAGAAAAGGAAGAGGAACAATGGACCCTGTTGTATGTTTGGAAAATGAAATTAGAAAAGCTCAGGTAAATAAGGAATCAATAATTGCAGTATTTTTCGATGTTGAGAAAGCATATGATATGATGTGGAGGGAGGGACTTTTGATAAAATTGAAAATGATGAATATAGGTGGAAGAATTTACAGTTGGATTAAAGATTTTATGGCGCACAGAAGTATACAGGTAAGAATTGGCAATGAATTTTCAAACAGATGTGAGATAGAAAATGGAACTCCACAAGGGAGTGTTATAAGTCCATTAATTTTTTCCATAATGATTAATGATGTTTTTAATCAAGTACAGCTAGATGTAGGTCGATCTCTTTTTGCTGATGATGGAGCTCTATGGAAAAGGGGAAGAAATATTTTGTATATTAATGGAAGGATGCAAGAAGTAATTAGAAAGGTAGAAGAATGGGCATATGATTGGGGATTTAAATTTTCAGTAGAAAAGACTAAGACTATAATTTTCTCTAGGAAAAGAATTATACCAGAGATAAATTTGAAGATGTACGGGAGGTCCTTAGAGAGAGTTAATGTTTTTAAATTTTTAGGTATTTATTTTGATACAAAACTTACATGGGTGGAGCATATAAACAAAGTTATTGAAAAATGTCAGAAGGTATTAAACATCATGAGATGTGTAAGTGGAGTGGCATGGGGGGCAAGTTTTTCATCAATAAAAACTATTTATGTGGCAATGATCAGATCTGTGTTTGATTATGGCAGTGTGGTATATTGTTCAGCTTCAAAAACCCTGTTGGAAAAATTGGATAAAATACAAGCACAAGCTATGAGACAGTGTTGTGGAGCGGTAAAAACAACACCCATTCCTTCTTTACAAGTCCTGGTAGGAGAGATTCCTCTGGAAATGAGAAGGAAACAATTAATGATCAATTACTGGGCTAACCTCAAAGGTCATAAAGAAGATCATCCTACAAAAATGGTTTTAATGAATTGTTGGGAACAAAATAAATTGTGTAGAAAAAGTTTTGGATGGAGTAGTAAAGTGTATGTAGAAGAAATGGAGGTAAATCGGTTTAAGATGAGCCCAACAGTGGTGATTCCTGAAAATGAACCATGGAGTTATACAACTCCCCATATAGATTCACATCTGTTGGAAATTAAAAAAGCAGAAAGAGAAGTAGACATGTCTTCAGCATTCTCTGTACACTTTAGAACACAATATCCTCAATACCTGCAAATATTTACAGATGGCTCAAAAGATCCAGAGCGTGAGACAACTGGAGCTGCCTTTTTAGTTCCAGAATGGACAATGAGTTGTATAAAGCGAACATCCAATCATTTGGCAGTATATACTGTTGAAATGATAGCAATACTTTTGTCCTTGCAGTGGGTAGAAGATTATAAACCTGAAAAGGTTTTAATTTGTTCTGATTCACTCTCAGTTTTAAAGAGTCTAAGGTCTTTTAAATCCAGTCATCAAGATATTCTTTTTAGTATTTTACAGATATATTCTAGATTGGTTCAGAATGATATTTTAATTAGTTTTATTTGGGTTCCATCACACATAGGTATAAAGGGAAATGAGGACGTAGATAAGTTAGCAAAACAAGCCTTGCAGAGAGAAGAAATAGAATTACAAGTTCCTCTAAGCAAGTCTGAAATTAAGGTTTTAATCTGGAAAAAGGTTATTGCAGAATGGCAAATAAAGTGGGACAACAACGAAAAGGGTAGATTTCTCTACAATTTAATTAACAAAGTAAGTAAAAAAATAAGACATATTGGTAAAACAAGGAAAGAAGAGGTTGTATATAATAGAATATTGCTGGGACATTCCAATCTCAATAGTACACTCAGAATATTAGGGAAGCATCCAAATGGACTATGTGATGAATGCAAAGTAGAAGAAACAGTAACTCATGCAATTCTTGAATGTAAGAAATATGAGGAAGAAAGAAGTAGTATGATAGTTGAAATCAAGAAGAATGGAATTCAGGTGGTACATTTTAAATCTTTAATAAAATGGGCAAGTAAAATAAATAGCAAAGCTTTCTTTGAATTTCTTAAAAGGACAGGATTAATGAGTAGAATGTAACGCTCTGTTCCACACTCCGGAGCAGAAGGTGGCGGTAATGCACCTAATTACGCTGGTTGCCAGCCGCCGTTAAAAACCAAGAAGAAGAAGAAGAAGAAGATCACAGTTGAGTTAATGAACTTGTTCTAATATAATTTAGAACAAATCTTATAAACAAGTGGTTGGAAATTGAACATTGCATTTCAAACGTGTATTTGTGATTTGTTTGATGAACCTTAATTAAGAAACAATATTACTGTTGAATTGTATTGGGTGGTTGCACTCTTATTTACTAATTAGGTGTTATAGTCTTAAATCCTTATTGAAGGAGGCGGTGTTTCTGAAGTGGAATCATTAATTTATCTTTGTCATCATTAATCACAATTTTCATGTACAATGAACTGAATTGTTGATTGTTGATTCTACTAAGGTTTGTTAATTTAAGTTTAATTTAACATCTTTTGTAAAATGAACTAAATAATTGTTTGTTGAGATTAGTTAAACAAATTGTGTGGAACCTGTTGACATAATATTTTTAATTAAACCCAACATTTCATTTTTTTGAGTGTGGCTTAAGTAAAAAGTTGTTATATGTTATTTTATTTTACATTCATGCATTTAGCAGAGGCTTTTATCCTAAGAGGCTTAGGCCGAATCCCAATTCTACCCCTTATGGAGTTTTATTAACACAGTTCGGGAGGAGAATGATCAGATAATCATCCAATTTGGCACAGGTGCATCTCATTTAGCTAATCATCTTAACTAGCACACAAGCATATATATATCCAGTCTTCCTACCTCCTGTCCTACTACGACAGTTTTTCAGCATGGACGGTTTGTCAGCATTTGGTTCACTCAGTCTGTCAGCATTTGGTTCACTCAGTCTGTCAGCATTTGGTTCACTCAGTCTGTCAGCATTTGGTTCACTCAGTCTGTCAGCATTTGGTTCACTCAGTCTGTCAGCATTTGGTTCACTCAGTCTGTCAGCATTTGGTTCACTCAGTCTGTCATCTTATCACAGACCCAATTTTCCTTCCGACGAAGAGATCTATACTGGGGATTTTTTCAGATTTTTTTGCTTTATTGCTGGACCAATGATCACTCCTACCCCACAAAACACGGCCGCTGAACACCAACAAGTGTCATTGCAACAGCTGCTCTTCTCGCCAAGCCACACGTTGTGGCTAAAAGACTGTGCAAAGCCCCTAGCTCGCCTCACTCGACAACATGATCGTGCCACCCAAGACCAGGCTCTGTTCGAGTGCTGGATAACAGCAGCAGCAGGCATTTAACCAGCCTGGGTCGCACCCCAGTTCTCACCACAGCAAGCCTCTCTCGCTTCCAGTTCGATGCTGCTCAGTTCAGTGTCTGCTCCTGCAGGAGCCTTTACTGTATCTCCCCACTGCCACAGCAGTGTTTGGTCCCGCAGTAGCCCTCTCTGCATCTCCTCACTGCTGCAGCAGTGTCCGCTCTTGCTGGAGCCTTTTCTATTTTTCCTCACTGCCGCAGCAGTGTTAGACCCCGCAGGAGCCAAAAAAAAAACAAAAAAGAGGTATACGTAGGCGATTCTAGCCCGAATCTGTATCTGTATGCATGAGACTGTCAGAATTACAGTAGAATACAGGCAGAATTCACATTTCTGTTGTAAAAAGAGAAAAATTGTGCAGAAGTATTATTTGCTGTTTTTGGTAAGTTTGGTAAGTATTCTGATTAATTATCTCTCTATGCCTCCACAATATTATTAACTCATCGTTATCTCTGGACCAAAGCTGTCCAGCAGTAAAAATTTTTGCAGTCCAGAAAAATCACTAGCTCAGTCATAGATGATCGTACAGGTGTATCTCAAAAAAATTAGAATATCATAGAAATTATCTTTATTTTTTTGTAGTTTAATTTAAAAAAGCAAACTTTCTTCTATTCTACTGTCATTCATTGCACACAAACTGAAATATTTCAAGAGTATTTTTATTTATTCTAATGGTTACAACTTACAGCTTAGGAAAATAAAAAAAATTTGTATCTCAAATAAGTATTCCTTTTTGAGCTTGATTAGTTTTATTAATTTTGAGTATAAATACTGGGTAGCTCTTGAGCTAGTTTAGAACATATAACAGTTGTCCATAAGACGATCATGTGTTTCCATTCATGAGCTTTTATAAAAATAAAGATATTATCATTCATTCTAAATGTGACGTTACTACTGTGGCTACAAATAAACAGAAACAGACTCAACTGAATAAGCAGGCTATTTTCATAAGCGTTAATGAATAAATAAAATAGAAATAAGTGTATTTATGTGTGATTAATTTTGAGTCCTGATAAATTAATTCATTACGATCAATGTATCACTTATTCTATAGTAAGACATTGATGCTTTTGAATTTGAATATTTAACAAAGCATGCAATAAAACAGCCGCTTTTATCATGTTCAGTGTGATCGTGCATATTCCAGTGATTTATTTCTTATTAGTTTTATGATAACTTCTCTTTGTTGGTGAAATGATGAGGTTGCATGATGTTGTTCATGAGAGGCATGTAAAGGGTGTGTTTTAGTGACGCGCAGGGGAGCTTCAGGCCCTGACTGTGGAAACCCTGCGCTATTCTTGCCTCGGTGCTACTGGCCCGAGGCTATTACCCCACCCGGCCCGTTTTAAGCCTTTGCTCGCACTGGCCCGACAGTGGAAATGCGGCTAAAGACACCCTCCACAAGTAGGGTAAGACACAGAAGGTCATTGCTGAAAGGGCTGGCTGTTCACAGAGTGCTATATCAAAATATATTCATAGAAAGTTGACTGGAAGGAAAATGTGCGGTAGGTAAAGATGCACAAGCAGCATGGATGACCACAGCCTTGTGAAGATTGTCAGGGAAAGCCGATTCAAGAACTTGGGAGAGCTTCAGAAGGAGTGTAATGAAGCCATAGTCCGTGCATCAAGAGTCACACGCTCAGATGTCTTCAGGAAAAGGGCTACACCTGTCACATTCCTAGAACCAAGCCACTCCTGAACCAAATTTTGTATTTCATTTGGAAATCAAGGTCTGGAGTCTGGAGCAAGACCTGAGAGGCACGAGAATCCAAAGGTCAGTGAGAAGTTTCTGAAGTCATTGATGATTTGGGGAGCTGTGACGTCTGCTGGTGTTGGTCCATTGTGTTTTATAAAGTCCAAAGTCAATGCAGCCATCTACCAGGAGATTTTGTAGCACTTTTATGCTTCCATCTGCTGACAAGCTTTATGGAGCTGCTGATTTTATTTTGCGGCAGGACTTTCCCACAGTGCCAAAACCACTTCCAAGTGTTTTGCTGACCATGATATCACAGTGATATTCAAATTTGGAATTTTTCTAAACTGCAAGTGGTAACCATCAGAATTAAAACAAAAAACGCTTGAAATATTTCAGTTTGTGTGCAATTAATCTAGAATATAAGAAAGTTAGCTTTTTTTAGTTTTCCATGATATACATTTTTTTGAGATGCACCTGTATCTGATCACTATGGTTACCGCTGCAGCACAATTGAGGCCGTTACCAGCTCCTCATAGGAACCCGGGGTCAGGAGTCATAGCACATACACCCGAACGTAAACGTCAGTGGCAGCAACATCGTCATGTGTGTTTACTGATAACAGAAGTGAGAAGGTGGGTACAAAGTAATGGTTTTATTCTTATTCTGCTTCAGCCTGCTTCTGACCTGACACAATTTTTATAGCATCAAAACACACACCCATACCCCAACAGGACCTGCTACAGTGGCTGAGAGAGCTAAACGTGCTACAAATGATAAAAACACCTGCAAATTATGAAACATCTTCATCAATTTGGCAACACGCGCTGCAAATACTCACTATACAAACAAATAAAGAAATGTGCTGCAAAAACACAGACTACATCGGAAATATTTAAGTGAACCATAAAGTGAAAAACATGGCTGGGACATAATTTATCAATGTTTGCTCTGAAAAGATCTTTATTTTAACATCCTGATCATACGATATCTTAGCTTTTTTGTTTTTGTTGCTTTTTTTGTGTGAATATTATTAGCCTAAATAAGCTGACTAAATACACAATTTACTGTAACTGTGAAAGGTTATGTAAGCTGGCTAACTTTTACAACTTTCCTTACAAAAACTAACCGTAACCTATGGTTTTACTATTGTAATTAATTAATTAATATTATTATAATTTATTATATAAAAAGCAAACAAAAATGGTTACTGTTATCATGCACAAATTAACCATGGATACTACTCTAACCATAGTTTAACCATGGTATTTGTACAACTGTCATAATACAAATGGTAATCAATACGACAAAAAAATTAATTTTCGTTTTGTTGGGGTAATTTTGTTTTTGTTGAGTATTTGCACCTCGTTTCTGTATTTGTGTTGTGAGCATTTGTTGTTTTTGTATTTCGTTGTGTTGCGAGTATTTGCAGCACGTGTGCTGTCAGACTGATGAAGATGTTTTCTTAATTTGCTGGTGCTTTTTCTATTTGAATGTGTTTTGTGAAGTTGCAGTGCTTTGAGCTCTCTCGGCCACCGCGTCTCGTCCCTATTTTGAAATCTTCGCCCCACATTGATACACGCAACCATGGCAACGACGTTCGCGGAAACAAGTGAAGATGACAAACAAGCATATTAAAAAAAAGCCAACATGGAAAAGTTGTGTGAAACTTTACTCACCTATCAAAAAGAAACAAAGTAACATCGGTGTCAGATTCGAGCACTTCCCACTCTTTGAGTTTTTCTCCACCGAAGCTGCTCCGATATTTAAGCGGGTCCTCCCATTTGCCTGATTATAATCCTTTTTAATTTTTTATTTCTCTGATATTTACCTCTTTTTTTTATCTGCCATCTCTCTCAATCTACAGTCAATATGCTTGTTTTTAATTTAGCATCTGGATCATATTTATCATATTTATTTCATGGATCATATTTATTTCAATATAAAAGCAACATAACTGAGATTTCACCCCCCCCCCCCCCCCCCAAACAAGTGCAACTCAAACAATGTTTAAAAAATGCACATGTCCTCGCGCTCGTTCTTTCTAATCCATTATGCAAATTGCGTTCCATTTCCATGACGTCACACAGCAGCCGCGAAATCGCTGAATCTTTCTGAGGATTCATATGCTGATAGGAGTATCATATGTGTACAGACGCTAATTTTCTTAGAGAATTTGCAATACAGAGAGTTAGTTTAGATTCAGTCAAACAACCACAGGGCACAAATTTGATCAAATGTCAACGGACAATATGTCTTCAAGATTATCGTCCGTGTCTGAGGAGAGTGTAGAGAGCCAGTTGAGTGTCATGGAGGCCCCTCCTGTGGAGCAGAGCTCGACAGGTGAGTTTAGAAATATGTTTGAAACTGTTCAACTCTGATTTACACACATCTCACAGATTCAGGAAAGCAATAGATGGGTTATAGTGGGGCTTGGAGTTATTTTTGTGGTGTTTCTGTAATTTGCTCTCGAGCTAGGAGAGCACAGGCTGTTTGATGTTTGCTGGTAATTAACACTAGTGGTCGACTTGTGATTTTTACCATCTAAAAATGCACAGAATATAAAAATGGAAATAAAAATGTAAGAAATATTCATGAAATAATGTAGATCTATCTATTTGGCAAATATAAATCATTTCATTAAGTTCAATTAACACCAAGAGCTAATGATTCATTTTTTTTTCTTCAGTCATTTTAGTGCTTCAACTTATTTCAGTTAGTTGCCAAGGCAATTAAAAATGTTTTTGTTTTAGTTAATGATGATAACCCTGGGTCATATTTGCCACTAATAGTATTTTCTATTTGTTTTTCTTAGTTTCAGAAAAGCATGCCAGCAAGAGGAAGAAGAACATAATTTCATGTTTCTTCAAGAAAGTACGTAAGGCTGTGAAGCTTCCCATCTGCTCCAAGAACACAGTGGACTGTCTACCACAGCAGGACCCACAGTTTGACAACTCTACACCTAGCCTGGAAGGGTTGAATGACGCCGCTTTATCCAGTTCGGATGGCTGCCCAGAGCAGTCCAGCTTCACACTTCCAGGTGAAGTGCTTGTTGAGCCAGTAAGGGCTTCAGCTTGCCTGAAACTAAAGACAGCATCCAGATTAGATGACTCTATACCTAATGTCATCAATGAGGGCAGTACAGACAGACCAAAATTGGAGGCTTCAGGTGAGAATAATATTGCATTACAAACACGGGACATCCGTGTAGCTAGATCTCCAATAGCTGATATTAAATTTGTTGATATTAGTTACAAAAAAGGGTACAGAAGAACGTAGGAAGAGGAGAGGAATCCACTCTTTCTTCAAGAGTGTGTGGAAGGCTATGAAAAAGCCTTTCTGCTGCCAGAACAAAGTGGAGCCTTTTGTGCCTCCACCAGAACTGGATGATCCTGAGCTGTCACCTGTCCCAGAGCCTTCAGACTGCGTCCCAACTAATGGTAAATATGTGATCATTATAACAAGATTAGTGTAATTGAAGTAATAAACTGGTTTCAAATAAGTTTATTTGAAATATGCTTATACTGAAGTTAATTCTGCTGTTAGTTTGTGCCTTATTTATTTTTTTCTATATTAATATTGTTTATTGTCACAAGGCACCAGTTTTATGAATTAAGACTGTGCCTTTTAAGAATTAACCATCTAGCAGTTAGCCTAGTTTATTATTATATTTCAATTTGAACTATTTTTTTATGCACATTACTTTGTAAGTTATTACAAATCTTGAAGTAGAAAAAAATAATAACTCATTATACTGCTTTAAGCATTTTATGCAACTTAAAATGATCTAGCAAGCTTTTATAATGTATAACACACTGTATAATATATTTATATAATACAATATATATGTTATTGTGTATGTGTTTTTCTCTTTTTGTTCAGAATCCATTAGCACTCGCTATATAGTGCAAAATATTATTGGAGAAGGAGGCTATGGCAAAGTGTATGAGGGAATCCGTATTTCCGATGGCAAAAAGGTAGAAGAACATTTTGCTCTTACATTGGAATCTGAAAAAATTTGAGGGAACCTAAAGATTTTAATCTTTAAATACTCAGTTCTTCATGGTTAGGTTAAGGTTAGGTGTTAAATATGCTCAACTGTGTTTTTTACCTTTTGCAGGTTGCCATCAAACGTATTAAAAAAACTGTACGGGATCATTATCTTCAAACTGTAAGCTGGCAAAACATAATATGTATTTAGTTGTTTAAGTGCTGATCACTGTAGTTAATTCACTTGTACGTAACATTAAGCATGAATTCAGCTTTGACTCCATTATTAAATCGACAAAGTTCAAAGCAATGTAAAGTACAGTAAATTTAAAAATGATACATATTCTTCAGAGTTTTAACAAACTTACCTTTTGTTGCATCTTTTCTGTAGACTGTTCATCCCAAACCTCTCATTACCGAAGTTGCGCTGATGCTAACGATGAAGCAAGGACCCATAAGCCCCTACGTCATCCAACTATATGAGTGGTTTGAGCACCCTCAAGTATTCACTCTCGTGATGGAGAATCCGGATCCCTGCGAGAGCTTGTTGGACTTCATCAACAATAACCCTAACATGAATGAGACAACAGCACGGCTCATCATGTGTCAGGCGGTGCAAGCAGTACTGCACTGCATTGAGCACGGTGTTTTTCATAATGATATTCATCCAGATAATATCCTGTTGAGAAAACACACTTTGGAGCTCAAGTTAATAGACTTTGGCTGTGGTCATCTACTTAGTAGTAATGGGTATAATCGCAGTCAATATAGAGGTGAGCTGGCATTTTGTGTAACTGAGTGTGGAAACCAGTATTTAATGACAGTATTGCTGATCATGTGATTCTTCTAAGAATTGCTCAATGCTGAACATGTCTTGCTTACAGGAATACAGGCTTACTACCCACCTGAGCTCTTCACCTGTGGCAGATTCTACGCCACCTCTACAAACGTCTGGGCTCTAGGAGTGTTGTTGTATGAGATGGTGAACACGTGTTCTCCATTTTGCAATATAACTGAAATCACACAAGCCGAAATTAGGTTTGAAAACCCAGATTTATCCAAAGGTGAGAGAATAGCACTAACAACACACACATACAGCTTCTGCACAGAATGAACAAACATTGGTAGAAAATGTCCTGTCTAAAACACAGACTTTAGTATTTAACAACTGATGTTAGAGGTTAGAATTATGTGTTCAGAGTTATGTTTCTAATTATAGTAACTTCCCTTAACCTTAAATTAACAATGTTTCAGCTGTTTTATGTATGCTAACATTAGTCACATGGTCACGAGTAACCAGGTCTCTCCTGAAAACAGAATGCCGTGATCTGATCGTCCAGTGCCTAAACCGTGATCCAACTGAACGGCTGACCCTCGATCAGATTTTGCAGCATGACTGGTGTAAAACAGAGGATCTAGAAGAGTCAGAGGATTGAAACTGCATACTGCAAACTGGCTTCAGAGTTGAGCCAGTGTAACAGACAGAGTAGGAAACTACATCTGTGCTGTCATCTTCAATTCTGAATCATATATGATGCAGATTTAAAATGTGATTAGTGAAGTGAGTTCATTTTAACAATATTGATGTACTATAATATATGATGACTAGAAAAAAGAAATGAGTGAAGACAGTCAGTGTGAAGAATCCTCTTACTTTCTCTTTCCTAGGGTTGGACACAAACCTTCCAGTGAAAAGGCACTATGAATTCACATGCTGATGGAAATTGGAAACTCAAGCCCTCATGTGAACCCATTACTAAAGAATCAGAGAGCTCGGAGCACCCCAGAATTCAGAGCCAGTCCACATCCTTACTGTTCCATCCGAAAATGAGCAGCGATTAGCTCTAGACATCACAGCCATAGGTGCTTTGTTTTAAAAGCATAGTTTTAAATAGTTTTTAAAAGCGTAGTTTGGCAATTTTAAAAGGAATATGTTATTAGGAATCAATAAAAAAGGGCTTTCTAAAAAAATATATTTAATAAAAATAATGACAAAAATTATATCTGTTTGTCTTAACATTTTATGAATAATAAACATAATAACAATAACATCTCATTTGGTGGAATTTTTTGCTAAAAAATTTAATTATAAAAATATATGGACCATTTACACACACACACACACACGTATATAAATAAGATAAATGAATAATAAAGAAACGTACTGATTTACATGTAATTGTAGCATAACTCGTCCTGTGTTATTGTATATAACTTTTTACAGTTACAGTTTTTGTTAATATTTTTAATATTTTTTTATATTATTTTAGCCTTGGCTACTGCACTCAAAAAAATGTACTTTCACTTTTGCCAATTTACTTTAACAATGTGAACTTAATTTAGTCTAGTTCATTCAACAAAAAAAGTGTGTATTGTCAGCTTTACTTAAAAATTATTTTTTCAGCCAACATAACTGTTGCATAAAAGTAACAGATTAATAAAACCAATACAGACTTGAATCTCATTGGCTGAGGATTTTGCAGTGTATTATGGGTAATTGTTGTTCTGTCACCATCGTGCAGAAGTGTAGCACCATTAGATAGGTACCTGAGTAATAACAGATCACAGTTGAGTTAATGAACTTGTTCTAATATAATTTAGAACAAATCTTATGAACAAGTGGTTGGAAATGTAACATTGCATTTCAAACGTGTATTTGTGATTTGTTTGATGAACCTTAATTAAGAAACAATATTACTGTTGAATTGTATTGGGCGGTTGCACTCTTATTTACTGATTAGGTGTTATAGTCTTAAATCCTTATTGAAGGAGGCGGTGTTTCTGAAGTGGAATCTTTAATTTATTTTTGTCATCATTAACCCTTTCGAGTCGATTAACGCATATATGCGTTTTGAGTCATTTTCGCCTGATAACCCCGAAAAGAAATTAAATTACACTCTCAGTTTTAATCGTACAGATAAGAGCAATACATCAATCGAATCTGTAAAGGGTCTAGTTTTTTTTGGATACAGACATAATAACAAAAAACCTTTGTGCACTTATAAAATAAAGATAACAAACAAGGTGTGCTGTCTACAGTCTTTGTCTCCGCTGATCGTCATGTACAAACATTTCATTAAAATGAACTGTAACTCCGTGAATACTCAACGAAGAGACATGAGAGAGATATCTATAGAAAGCCTGACATGTCTACTTTTAAACTAAACAAGTGCTGCCGAAAACAAATATTCTGAGATAAAGTAATCCATATGAAAACAACGCGATGCCTGTTTTTCATATCTCCCTTCATTATATTTAATGTGACCACGCCCCCGCGCTGAACGCGCTATTCAGATTCAAACTGAAGCGCGCGGCTTGAATACGCCCACACAGAAGAAAAAGCAGCGAGACTGTTCTTCAAGTTTTTATTTTATTTTACTGTTTGCTTCGCGATGAGAGGACTAAGACATAATTCACCCCAAAAAGATGTGATGTGGTTGAGGATTTGAAAAATGGATTTCCTCAGAAAAAAGAATGAAGCACTTTATTCAGCAGAGATCATAAACATGAGTCTCTTTTTATTTATTTGTACTAGTCTTCACATAAAGTGTAAACATTTTACTAGTTAGACTTTTTCCAAATACTTTTTCCAAACTATAATTCCTGACTAAATGTATAATCAAGTGAAACATTATGAAGTTTCAATAACAGTATACAATACTATACCATTCAAAAGCTTGATGTAAATAATATAAATGTGACAAATAGAGATAACTCTAACAAATGTAAAAACAATGCAGTTCTTTCGATTTATTCCCCCTAAAAAAACCTGAAAAAAATTATCAGCTCTTTTCAACATTAATAATAATAATAATAATGATGATGATAATAAATGGGGTTTATTTGGTAGAAAATCAGATTGTTAAAAGGATTTCTGAAGGATTGTGTGACTGAAGGATGCCAAAAAATTTGTTTGAAAGTCAGCTTTGATTGTCCCTAATAAACTGTTTAACTGCTCCCCCAAGTGGATATTAAATTATGTTGTGGGATAATTAAATATATTCTTAATAAACTACAAACATAAAATTATATACTAATTATATAATTATATACTATTTTGTTCTCACATTCTTTCTTGTAAGTCCTCCCTCACAGTGGCACAGTTGAATGAGAGGCTCATTATGCAGCTCATTATGCAGGCCTTTGTCTTCTCAGGTGTAAATCACAATGATATTCATGGTAGTTGACGCCTACTCGCATATGACTTTTACCAACAAAAAGTGTTTTAGAAAATTTAAATCAATATATTGTTTTCTGTGAGTGAGTAAACAAGATGATTTTCACATCATTCAGAAATAAAAATTCTACGCTACAAGCTCCAGTTCTCAACTTTTCCGGCAACCAATGTTATGTATGTGTTTTATGGCCTTATTCAAGTGATTTAAAATTTTTAGTTTTTCACTAACCATGCATAACATTTTTTTTCTCAAAAATACAATCATGTACATGCATGCATTTCACATATTATTATAGCCCAGTTTGTGCTGATTACAGTGATATTAGACTTTACCCATTTAGATATTTATAAGAAACTGAAAAAAGCACAAATGTCAGGGCATGACAAAACTTCTCAAGGCCCCAAAAATACCCTTAGACTCCAGAGGGTTAATCACAATTTTCATGTACAATGAACTGAATTGTTGATTGTTGATTCTACTAAGGTTTGTTAATTTAAGTTTAATTTAACATCTTTTGTAAAATGAACTAAATTATTGTTTGTTGAGATTAGTTAAACAAATTGTGTGGAACCTGTTGACATAATATTTTTAATTAAACCCAACATTTCATTTTTTTGAGTGTGGCTTAAGTAAAAAGTTGTTATATGTTATTTTATTTTACATTCATGCATTTAGCAGAGGCTTTTATCCTAAGAGGCTTAGGCCGAATCCCAATTCTACCCCTTATGGAGTTTTATTAACACAGTTCGGGAGGAGAATGATCAGATAATCATCCAATTTGGCACAGGTGCATCTCATTTAGCTAATCATCTTAACTAGCACACAAGCATATATATATCCAGTCTTCCTACCTCCTGTCCTACTACGACAGTTTTTCAGCATGGACGGTTTGTCAGCATTTGGTTTGCTCAGTCTGTCATCTTATCACAGACCCAATTTTCCTTCCGACGAAGAGATCTATACTTGGGATTTTTCAGATTTGCCGTTTTTGTGCTGGACCAATGATCACTCCTACCCCACAAAACACGGCCGCTGAACACCAACAAGTGTCATTGCAACAGCTGCTCTTCTCGCCAAGCAACACGTTGTGGCTAAAAGACTGTGCAAAGCCCCTAGCTCGCCTCACTCGACAACATGATCGTGCCACCCAAGACCAGGCTCTGTTCGAGTGCTGGATCACAGCAGCAGCAGGCATTTAACCAGCCTGGGTCGCACCCCAGTTCTCACCACAGCAAGCCTCTCTCGCTTCCAGTTCGATGCTGCTCAGTTCAGTGTCTGCTCCTGCAGGAGCCTTTACTGTATCTCCCCACTGCCACAGCAGTGTTTGGTCCCGCAGTAGCCCTCTCTGCATCTCCTCACTGCTGCAGCAGTGTCCGCTCTCGCTGGAGCCTTTTCTATTTTTCCTTACTGCCGCAGCAGTGTTAGACCCCGCAGGAGCCAAAAAACCCCAAAAGGCGATTCTAGCCCGAATCTGTATCTGTATGCATGAGACTGTCAGAATTACAGTAGAATACAGGCAGAATTCACATTTCTGTTGTAAAAAGAGAAAAATTGTGCAGAAGTATTATTTGCTGTTTTTGGTAAGTTTGGTAAGTATTCTGAATAATTATCTCTCTATGCCTCCACAATATTATTAACTCATCGTTATCTTTAGGTCACGTCCCAAACCCATCCAAGCTGGCCTCTTATCAGGGGTGCAGATAGGATTTTTTAACTGGGGGGGACAACGCTGTCCAGCAGTAAAAATTTTTGCAGTCCAGAAAAATCACTAGCTCAGTCATAGATGATCGTACAGGTGTATTAGGGATGCTCATATTGACCGTTTAACCGTTAACCGAAAGTAAACATTTTGACCGATTAATACTATCAGTTAAACGGTTTAAAACGTTTTTTTAAGGTTCTTTTTTTTTTTTTTTTTTTTTTTTTTGCTGCATGGTTTAAAAATAAAATAGCCTACTATATAGCTTATATTTATTAACTCACGGAGCGCGTCGGCACCCGAGCAAGGGAAGCAAAATGAAGCGAGCGAAAAGAAGCACTGTGTGGGATCATTTTAACAGAAAGGGCGACAATGTTACCTGTAAAGTATGCGGCGCTGTATTAAAATACAGCAGTAGCACAAGTACGATTTACGAAGCAAACACCCACGCGCTTCGAGTGATGAAGGGCAACAAACACTGCCCTCCATGTTATCAGGGAGAAGATGCGATGCACGGCGATCTGAGGAGATAACGCACTGATTATCCAGAAGCAGAGGTTGACATCTATATGAGAGATGATCCTCCTTCTCTGGATATTAATCCTCTTGACTGGTGGAAAGCAAATGAAAGGCGCTTCCCGAAGCTGGCCACTAGCGAGACGTTACCAGTGTATTCCCGGTACAACTGTCCCATCGGAGAGGGTGTTTTCTGCCGCGGGACTAACTGTCAAAAGGCTGCGCTCCAGACTGACCCCACATCACATTGATATGTTGCTTTTTTAAATAAAAATTAGACCAGGAGTTGAGGTAGGGCTGCTATTTTTATTTAACGATAAATCTTAGTCTAACAAAAAAAATTCCCGGTTTTTGAAAGCTTCATTCAAACGGATTCAGTGTTTTCTTTTTGTCATCTTAATTTGTTAATTATTTAAGTTTAAAAAATATATTTAGTGTAGGCCTATTGTGTTTTTTATTTGTAAATTTTTTATTCTATTTTTCTCACTGTCAGAAATGCTGCAGGTGCGTGGACATTTTAACTGAAACCGGTTCTGTATGCTGCTGCTGTTTGCACGTTAAAATAAACCCTTTTATATATAAAATTTTTTTTGTATTTTTTTAAAGGGTCACAGATACGCGTCAATTTTATTTGTATTTAATGCCAATTCAATATTATAATCTTATCAGTTAACGGTTAATAATCGATTAACGAGCGGCGGTTGTCGGTCAGGAAAATTAATCGAAATGAGCATCCCTAAGGTGTATCTCAAAAAAATTAGAATATCATAGAAATTATCTTTATTTTTTTGTAGTTTAATTTAAAAAAGCAAACTTTCTTCTATTCTACTGTCATTCATTGCACACAAACTGAAATATTTCAAGAGTATTTTTATTTATTCTAATGGTTACAACTTACAGCTTAGGAAAATAAAAAAAATTTGTATCTCAAATAAGTATTCCTTTTTGAGCTTGATTAGTTTTATTAATTTTGAGTATAAATACTGGGTAGCTCTTGAGCTAGTTTAGAACATATAACAGTTGTCCATAAGACGATCATGTGTTTCCATTCATGAGCTTTTATAAAAATAAAGATATTATCATTCATTCTAAATGTGACGTTACTACTGTGGCTACAAATAAACAGAAACAGACTCGACTGAATAAGCAGGCTATTTTCATAAGCGTTAATGAATAAATAAAATAGAAATAAGTGTATTTATGTGTGATTAATTTTGAGTCCTGATAAATTAATTCATTACGATCAATGTATCACTTATTCTATAGTAAGACATTGATGCTTTTGAATTTGAATATTTAACAAAGCATGCAATAAAACAGACGCTTTTATCATGTTCAGTGTGATCGTGCATATTCCAGTGATTTATTTCTTATTAGTTTTATGATAACTTCTCTTTGTTGGTGAAATGATGAGGTTGCATGATGTTGTTCATGAGAGGCATGTAAAGGGTGTGTTTTAGTGACGCGCAGGGGAGCTTCAGGCCCTGACTGTGGAAACCCTGCGCTATTCTTGCCTCGGTGCTACTGGCCCGAGGCTATTACCCCACCCGGCCCGTTTTAAGCCTTTGCTCGCACTGGCCCGACAGTGGAAATGCGGCTAAAGACACCCTCCACAAGTAGGGTAAGACACAGAAGGTCATTGCTGAAAGGGCTGGCTGTTCACAGAGTGCTATATCAAAATATATTCATAGAAAGTTGACTGGAAGGAAAATGTGCGGTAGGTAAAGATGCACAAGCAGCATGGATGACCACAGCCTTGTGAAGATTGTCAGGGAAAGCCGATTCAAGAACTTGGGAGAGCTTCAGAAGGAGTGTAATGAAGCCATAGTCCGTGCATCAAGAGTCACACGCTCAGATGTCTTCAGGAAAAGGGCTACACCTGTCACATTCCTAGAACCAAGCCACTCCTGAACCAAATTTTGTATTTCATTTGGAAATCAAGGTCTGGAGTCTGGAGCAAGACCTGAGAGGCACGAGAATCCAAAGGTCAGTGAGAAGTTTCTGAAGTCATTGATGATTTGGGGAGCTGTGACGTCTGCTGGTGTTGGTCCATTGTGTTTTATAAAGTCCAAAGTCAATGCAGCCATCTACCAGGAGATTTTGTAGCACTTTTATGCTTCCATCTGCTGACAAGCTTTATGGAGCTGCTGATTTTATTTTGCGGCAGGACTTTCCCACAGTGCCAAAACCACTTCCAAGTGTTTTGCTGACCATGATATCACAGTGATATTCAAATTTGGAATTTTTCTAAACTGCAAGTGGTAACCATCAGAATTAAAACAAAAAACGCTTGAAATATTTCAGTTTGTGTGCAATTAATCTAGAATATAAGAAAGTTAGCTTTTTTTAGTTTTCCATGATATACATTTTTTTGAGATGCACCTGTATCTGATCACTATGGTTACCGCTGCAGCACAATTGAGGCCGTTACCAGCTCCTCATAGGAACCCGGGGTCAGGAGTCATAGCACATACACCCGAACGTAAACGTCAGTGGCAGCAACATCGTCATGTGTGTTTACTGATAACAGAAGTGAGAAGGTGGGTACAAAGTAATGGTTTTATTCTTATTCTGCTTCAGCCTGCTTCTGACCTGACACAATTTTTATAGCATCAAAACACACACCCATACCCCAACAGGACCTGCTACAGTGGCTGAGAGAGCTAAACGTGCTACAAATGATAAAAACACCTGCAAATTATGAAACATCTTCATCAATTTGGCAACACGCGCTGCAAATACTCACTATACAAACAAATAAAGAAATGTGCTGCAAAAACACAGACTACATCGGAAATATTTAAGTGAACCATAAAGTGAAAAACATGGCTGGGACATAATTTATCAATGTTTGCTCTGAAAAGATCTTTATTTTAACATCCTGATCATACGATATCTTAGCTTTTTTGTTTTTGTTGCTTTTTTTGTGTGAATATTATTAGCCTAAATAAGCTGACTAAATACACAATTTACTGTAACTGTGAAAGGTTATGTAAGCTGGCTAACTTTTACAACTTTCCTTACAAAAACTAACCGTAACCTATGGTTTTACTATTGTAATTAATTAATTAATATTATTATAATTTATTATATAAAAAGCAAACAAAAATGGTTACTGTTATCATGCACAAATTAACCATGGATACTACTCTAACCATAGTTTAACCATGGTATTTGTACAACTGTCATAATACAAATGGTAATCAATACGACAAAAAAATTAATTTTCGTTTTGTTGGGGTAATTTTGTTTTTGTTGAGTATTTGCACCTCGTTTCTGTATTTGTGTTGTGAGCATTTGTTGTTTTTGTATTTCGTTGTGTTGCGAGTATTTGCAGCACGTGTGCTGTCAGACTGATGAAGATGTTTTCTTAATTTGCTGGTGCTTTTTCTATTTGAATGTGTTTTGTGAAGTTGCAGTGCTTTGAGCTCTCTCGGCCACCGCGTCTCGTCCCTATTTTGAAATCTTCGCCCCACATTGATACACGCAACCATGGCAACGACGTTCGCGGAAACAAGTGAAGATGACAAACAAGCATATTAAAAAAAAGCCAACATGGAAAAGTTGTGTGAAACTTTACTCACCTATCAAAAAGAAACAAAGTAACATCGGTGTCAGATTCGAGCACTTCCCACTCTTTGAGTTTTTCTCCACCGAAGCTGCTCCGATATTTAAGCGGGTCCTCCCATTTGCCTGATTATAATCCTTTTTAATTTTTTATTTCTCTGATATTTACCTCTTTTTTTTTATCTGCCATCTCTCTCAATCTACAGTCAATATGCTTGTTTTTAATTTAGCATCTGGATCATATTTATCATATTTATTTCATGGATCATATTTATTTCAATATAAAAGCAACATAACTGAGATTTCACCCCCCCCCCCCCAAACAAGTGCAACTCAAACAATGTTTAAAAAATGCACATGTCCTCGCGCTCGTTCTTTCTAATCCATTATGCAAATTGCGTTCCATTTCCATGACGTCACACAGCAGCCGCGAAATCGCTGAATCTTTCTGAGGATTCATATGCTGATAGGAGTATCATATGTGTACAGACGCTAATTTTCTGAGAGAATTTGCAATACAGAGAGTTAGTTTAGATTCAGTCAAACAACCACAGGGCACAAATTTGATCAAATGTCAACGGACAATATGTCTTCAAGATTATCGTCCGTGTCTGAGGAGAGTGTAGAGAGCCAGTTGAGTGTCATGGAGGCCCCTCCTGTGGAGCAGAGCTCGACAGGTGAGTTTAGAAATATGTTTGAAACTGTTCAACTCTGATTTACACACATCTCACAGATTCAGGAAAGCAATAGATGGGTTATAGTGGGGCTTGGAGTTATTTTTGTGGTGTTTCTGTAATTTGCTCTCGAGCTAGGAGAGCACAGGCTGTTTGATGTTTGCTGGTAATTAACACTAGTGGTCGACTTGTGATTTTTACCATCTAAAAATGCACAGAATATAAAAATGGAAATAAAAATGTAAGAAATATTCATGAAATAATGTAGATCTATCTATTTGGCAAATATAAATCATTTCATTAAGTTCAATTAACACCAAGAGCTAATGATTCATTTTTTTTTCTTCAGTCATTTTAGTGCTTCAACTTATTTCAGTTAGTTGCCAAGGCAATTAAAAATGTTTTTGTTTTAGTTAATGATGATAACCCTGGGTCATATTTGCCACTAATAGTATTTTCTATTTGTTTTTCTTAGTTTCAGAAAAGCATGCCAGCAAGAGGAAGAAGAACATAATTTCATGTTTCTTCAAGAAAGTACGTAAGGCTGTGAAGCTTCCCATCTGCTCCAAGAACACAGTGGACTGTCTACCACAGCAGGACCCACAGTTTGACAACTCTACACCTAGCCTGGAAGGGTGGAACGACGCCGCTTTATCCAGTTCGGATGGCTGCCCAGAGCAGTCCAGCTTTACACTTCCAGGTGAAGTGCTTGTTGAGCCAGTAAAGGGCTTCAGCTTGCCTGAAACTAAAGACAGCATCCAGATTAGATGACTCTATACCTAATGTCATCAATGAGGGCAGTACAGACAGACCGAAATTGGAGGCTTCAGGTGAGAATAATATTGCATTACAAACACGGGACATCCGTGTAGCTAGATCTCCAATAGCTGATATTAAATTTGTTGATATTAGTTACAAAAAAGGGTACAGAAGAACGTAGGAAGAGGAGAGGAATCCACTCTTTCTTCAAGAGTGTGTGGAAGGCTATGAAAAAGCCTTTCTGCTGCCAGAACAAAGTGGAGCCTTTTGTGCCTCCACCAGAACTGGATGATCCTGAGCTGTCACCTGTCCCAGAGCCTTCAGACTGCGTCCCAACTAATGGTAAATATGTGATCATTATAACAAGATTAGTGTAATTGAAGTAATAAACTGGTTTCAAATAAGTTTATTTGAAATATGCTTATACTGAAGTTTAATTCTGCTGTTAGTTTGTGCCTTATTTATTTTTTTCTATATTAATATTGTTTGTTGTCACAAGGCACCAGTTTTATGAATTAAGACTGTGCCTTTTAAGAATTAACCATCTAGCAGTTAGCCTAGTTTATTATTATATTTCAATTTGAACTATTTTTTTATGCACAATACTTAAAGTTATTACAAATCTTGAAGTAGAAAAAATGAATAACTCATTATACTGCTTTAAGCATTTTATGCAACTTAAAATGATCTAGCAAGCTTTTATAATGTATAACACACTGTATAATATATTTATATATACAATATATTCTGGTGTATGTGTTTTTTTTTCATCTTCAAGAATCCATTAGCACTCGCTATATAGTGCAAAATATTATTGGAGAAGGAGGCTATGGCAAAGTGTATGAGGGAATCCGTATTTCCGATGGCAAAAAGGTAGAAGAACATTTTGTTCTTACATTGGAATGTGATAAAATTTGAGGGAACCTAAAGATTTTAATCTTAAATACTCAGTTCTTCATGGTTAGGTTAAGGTTAGGTGTTAAATATGCTCAACTGTGTTTTTTACCTTTTGCAGGTTGCCATCAAACGTATTAAAAAAACTGTACGGGATCATTATCTTCAAACTGTAAGCTGGCAAAGCATAACATGTATTTAGTTGTTTAAGTGCTGATTACTGTAGTTAATTCACTTGTACTGTACATATCATTAAGCATGAATTCAACTTTGACTCCGTTTATTAAATCGACAAAGTTCAAAGCAATGTAAAGTACCGTTACCAAACTAACCTTTTGTCTCATCTTTTCTGTAGACTGTACATCCCAAACCTCTCATTACCGAAGTCGCGCTGATGCTAACGATGAAGCAAGGACCCATAAGCCCCTACGTCATCCAACTATATGAGTGGTTCGAGCACCCTCAAGTATTCACTCTCGTGATGGAGAATCCGGATCCCTGCGAGAGCTTGTTGGACTTCATCAACAATAACCCTAACATGAATGAGACAACAGCGCGGCTCATCATGTGTCAGGCGGTGCAAGCAGTACTGCACTGCATTGAGCACGGTGTTTTTCATAATGATATTCATCCAGATAATATCCTGTTGAGAAAACACACTTTGGAGCTCAAGTTAATAGACTTTGGCTGTGGTCATCTACTTAGTAGTAATGGCTATAATCGCAGTCAATATAGAGGTGAGCTGGCATTTTGTGTAACAGAGTGTGGAAACCAGTATTTAGTGACAGTATTGCTGATCATGTGATTCTTCTAAGAATTGCTCAATGCTGAACATGTCTTGCTTACAGGAATACAGGCTTACTACCCACCTGAGCTCTTCACCTGTGGCAGATTCTACGCCACCTCTACAAACGTCTGGGCTCTAGGAGTGTTGTTGTATGAGATGGTGAACACGTGTTCTCCATTTTGCAATATAACTGAAATCACACAAGCTGAAATTAGGTTTGAAAACCCAGATTTATCCAAAGGTGAGAGAATAGCACTAACAACACACACATACAGCTTCTGCACAGAATTAACAAACATTGGTAGAAAATGTCCTGTCTAAAACACAGACTTTAGTATTTAACAAATGATGTTAGAGGTTAGAATTATGTGTTCAGAGTTATGTTTCTAATTATAGTAACTTCCCTTAACCTTAACTTAACAATGTTTCAGCTGTTTTGTGCATGCTAACATTAGTCACATGGTCACGACTAACCAGCTCTCTCCTGAAAACAGAATGCCGTGATCTGATCGTCCAGTGCCTAAACCGTGATCCAACTGAACGGCTGACCCTCGATCAGATCTTGCAGCATGACTGGTGTAAAACAGAGGATCTAGAAGAGTCAGAGGATTGAAACTGCATACTGCAAACTGGCTTCGGAGTTGAGCCAGTGTAACAGACAGAGTAGGAAACTACATCTGTGCTGTCATCTTCAATTCTGAATCATATATGATGCAGATTTAAAATGTGATTAGTGAAGTGAGTTCATTTTAACAATCTTGATGTACTATAATATATGATGACTAGAAAAAAGACATGAGTGAAGACAGTCAGTGTGAAGAATCCTCTTACTTTCTCTTTCCTAGGGTTGGACACACACCTTCCAGTGAAAAGCACTATGAATACACATGCTGATGGAAATTGGAAACTCAAGCCCTTATGTGAACCCATTACTAAAGAATCAGAGAGCTTGGAGCACCCCAGAATTCAGAGCCAGTCCACATCCTTACTGTGCCATCCGAAAATGAGCAGCGATAGCTCTAGACATCACAGCCATAGGAGCTTTGTTTTAAAAGCATAGTTTTAGCTTTGTTTTAAAAGCGTAGTTTGGCCCATTTTAAAACGAATATGTTTGTGGCGAGTGGGGCGGGGCCGAGAGGCGTGGGAACGAGGAGTGAGGCCAGGTGTAGTGATTGGAGATGAGCTACACCTGAGCCCCACCGCTAGTATCGAGTCCCACGTAGGAGATGGAAGGATATAAAACTGGAGTGACGACCGTGAAGGACGAGAGAGGACCAGGCCTGGGACATTATTTTATGTTTGCTTTTTATTTATGCGCACCAGTCGTCCGTGAGGGGCTGGTGCGCCGTTTTGTATTTACTTTTGAATATTAAAATGAGTTTTGATTGTGCGCCGGTTCCCGCCTCCTTCTTCCCGATGAATATGGAGATTTGTATATTGTTACAATGTTATTAGGAATCAATAAAAAAGGGCTTTCTAAAAAAATATATCTAATAAAAATATATTTAATAAAAATAATGACAAAAATAATATCTGTTTGTCTTAACATTTTATAAATAATAAACATAATAACAATAACATCTCATTTGGTGGAATTCTTTGCAATATGGACCATTTACACACACACACACGTGTATAAATAAGATAATGAATAATAAAGAAACATGTACTGATTTACATGTAGTTGTAGCATAACTCGTCCTGTGTTATTGTATAAAACTTTTTACAGTTACAGTTTTTGTTAATATTTTTCACCTTTTTTTAATATTATTTTAGCCTTGGCTACTGGCTTAAGTAAAAAGTTGTTATATGTTATTTTATTTTACATACATGCATTTAGCAGAGGCTTTTATCCTAAGAGGCTTAGGCCGAATCCCAATTCTACCCCTTATGGAGTTTTATTAACACAGTTCGGGAGGAGAATGATCAGATAATCATCCAATTTGGCACAGGTGCATCTCATTTAGCTAATCATCTTAACTAGCACACAAGCATATATATATCCAGTCTTCCTACCTCCTGTCCTACTACGACAGTTTTTCAGCATGGACGGTTTGTCAGCATTTGGTTTGCTCAGTCTGTCATCTTATCACAGACCCAATTTTCCTTCCGACGAAGAGATCTATACTGGGGATTTTTCAGATCTGCCGTTTTTGTGCTGGACCAATGATCACTCCTACCCCACAAAACACGGCCGCTGAACACCAACAAGTGTCATTGCAACAGCTGCTCTTCTCGCCAAGCCACACGTTGTGGCTAAAAGACTGTGCAAAGCCCCTAGCTCGCCTCACTCGACAACATGATCGTGCCACCCAAGACCAGGCTCTGTTCGAGTGCTGGATAACAGCAGCAGCAGGCATTTAACCAGCCTGGGTCGCACCCCAGTTCTCACAACAGCAAGCCTCTCTCGCTTCCAGTTCGATGCTGCTCAGTTCAGTGTCTGCTCCTGCAGGAGCCTTTACTGTATCTCCCCACTGCCACAGCAGTGTTTGGTCCCGCAGTAGCCCTCTCTGCATCTCCCCACTGCTGCAGCAGTGTCCGCTCTCGCTGGAGCCTTTTCTATTTTTCCTTACTGCCGCAGCAGTGTTAGACCCCGCAGGAGCCAAAAAACCCCAAAAGGCGATTCTAGCCCGAATCTGTATCTGTATGCATGAGACTGTCAGAATTACAGTAGAATACAGGCAGAATTCACATTTCTGTTGTAAAAAGAGAAAAATTGTGCAGAAGTATTATTTGCTGTTTTTGGTAAGTTTGGTAAGTATTCTGATTAATTATCTCTCTATGCCTCCACAATATTATTAACTCATCGTTATCTTTAGGTCACGTCCCAAACCCATCCAAGCTGGCCTCTTATCAGGGGTGCAGATAGGATTTTTTAACTGGGGGGGACAAAGCTGTCCAGCAGTAAAAATTTTTGCAGTCCAGAAAAATCACTAGCTCAGTCATAGATGATCGTACAGGTGTATCTCAAAAAAATTAGAATATCATAGAAATTATCTTTATTTTTTTGTAGTTTAATTTAAAAAAGCAAACTTTCTTCTATTCTACTGTCATTCATTGCACACAAACTGAAATATTTCAAGAGTATTTTTATTTATTCTAATGGTTACAACTTACAGCTTAGGAAAATAAAAAAAATTGTATCTCAAAAAATAAGTATTCCTTTTGAGCTTGATTAGTTTTATTAATTTTGAGTATAAATACTGGGTAGCTCTTGAGCTAGTTTAGAACATGTAACCGTTGTCCATAATACGATCATGTGTTTCCATTCATGAGCTTTTATAAAAATAAAGATATTATCATTCATTCTAAATGTGACGTTACTACTGTGGCTACAAATAAACAGAAACAGACTCGACTGAATAAGCAGGCTATTTTCATAAGCGTTAATGAATAAATAAAATAGAAATAAGTGTATTTATGTGTGATTAATTTTGAGTCCTGATAAATTAATTCATTATGATCAATGTATCACTTATTCTATAGTAAGACATTGATGCTTTTGAATTTGAATATTTAACAAAGCATGCAAACAAACAGCCGCTTTTATCATGTTCAGTGTGATCGTGCATATTCCAGTGATTTATTTCTTATTAGTTTTGTGATAACTTCTCTTTGTTGGTGAAATGATGAGGTTGCATGATGTTGTTCATGAGAGGCATGTAAAGGCCTTGTTTTACTGACGTGCAGCGGAGCTTCAGGCCCTGACTGTGGAAACCCTGCGCTATTCTTGCCTCGGTGCTACTGGCCCGAGGCTATTACCCCACCCGGCCCGTTTTAAGCCTTTGCTCGCACTGGCCCGACAGTGGAAATGCGGCTAAAGACACCCTCCACAAGTAGGGTAAGACACAGAAGGTCATTGCTGAAAGGGCTGGCTGTTCACAGAGTGCTATATCAAAATATATTCATAGAAAGTTGACTGGAAGGAAAATGTGTGGTAGGTAAAGATGCACAAGCAGCATGGATGACCACAGCCTTGTGAAGATTGTCAGGGAAAGCCGATTCAAGAACTTGGGAGAGCTTCACAAGGAGTGTACTGAAGCCATAGTCAGCGCATCAAGAGTCACACGCTCAGACGTCTTCAGGAAATGGGCTACACCTGTCACATTCCTAGAACCAAGCCACTCCCGAACACAATTTTGCACTTAATTTGGAAATCAAGGTCTGGAGTCTGGAGGAAGACCTGAGAGGCACGAGAATCCAAAGTCCAGTGAGAAGTTTCTGAAGTCAGTGATGATTTGGGGAGCTGTGACGTCTGCTGGTGTTGGTCCATTGGTTTTATAAAGTCCAAAGTCAATGCAGCCATCTACCAGGAGATTTTGTAGTACTTTTATGCTTCCATCTGCTGACAAGCTTTATGGAGCTGCTGATATTATTTTGTGGCAGGACTTTCCCACAGTGCCAAAACCACTTCCAAGTGTTTTGCTGACCATGATATCACAGTGATATTCAAATTTTGAAATTTTTCTAAACTGCAAGTGGTAACCATCAGAATTAAAACAAAAAACTCTTGAAAATATCAGTTTGTGTGCAATTAATCTAGAATATAAGAAAGTTAGCTTTTATTTGGTTTTCCATGATATAATTTTTTTTTTTAGATGCACCTGTATATGATCACTATGGTTACCGCTGCAGCACAATTGAGGCCGTTACCAGCTCCTCACCCGGGGTCAGGAGTCATAGCACATACACACACCCGAACGTAAACGTCAGTGGCAGCAACATCGTCATGTGTGTTTATTGATAACAGAACAGTGTGAAGTGAGAAGGTGGGTACAAAGTAATGGTTTTATTCTTATTCTGCTTCAGCCTGCTTCTGACCTGACACAATTTTTTTTGAATCAAAACACACACCCATACCCCAAAAGGATCTGCTACAGTGGCCGAGAGAGCTAAACGTGCTGCAAATGATAAAAACACCTGCAAATTATGAAAACATCTTCATCAATTTGACAACACGCGCTGCAAATACTCGCTATACAAACAAATAAAGAAATGTGCTGCAAAAACACAGACTACATCGGAAATATTTAAGTGAACCATAAAGTTAAAAACATGGCTGAGACATAATTTATCAATGTTTGCTCTGAAAAGATCTTTATTTTAACATCCTGATCATACGACATCTTAGCTTTTTTGTTTTTGTTGCTTTTTTGTGTGAATATTATTAGCCTAAATAAGCTGACTAAATACACAATTTACTGTAACTGTGAAAGGTTATGTAAGCTAACTTTTACAACTTTCCTTGCAAAAACTAACCATATCCTATGGTTTTACTATTGAAATTAATTAATTAATAAATATTATTATAATTTATTATATAAAAAGCAAACAAAAATGGTTACTGTTATCATGCACAAATTAACCATGGATTTATTACTCTAACCATAGTTTAACCATGGTATTTGTACAACTGTGATAACACAAAAATGGTAAATCAATACGACAAAAATTTATTTTTCGTTTTGTTGGGGTAATTTGCTGGTGCTTTTTCTATTTGAATGTGTTTTGTGACGTTGCAGCGCGTTGAGCTCTCTCGGCCACTGTTCCTCCTCCCTATATTGAAATCTTCGACCCACACGGACACACGCAACCATGGCAACGACGTTCGCGGAAACAAGCATATAAAAAAAAAAGCCAACATGGAAAAGTTGTGTGAAACAAAGCAAAATCAACTTTACTCACCTATCAAAAATAAATAAAGTAACCTCGGTGTCCGATTCGAGCACTTCCCACTCCTTGAGTTTCTCTCCACCGATGGAAAGCTGCTCAGATATTTACGCGGGTCCTACCTTTTGCCTGATTATAATCCTTTTTATTTTTTTGTTTCTCTGATATTTTCCTCTTTTTTATCTGCCATCTCTCTCAATCTACAGTCAATATGCTTATTTTTAGCATCTGCTAAATTACTAAATGTAAATATGCGTCCTGTGCACTCAAACTGAGCGCACCCCTTCCCTAGTGCCATCTGCTCGCCTTTTGTCATATTTCTAAAAAAAAATCTAAAATACATGTTTGTACTAAAGTAAAAATGGATGATTGATACATCTTTCACATGGAATCAAATAGCAAGCACTTTGATTGTCTTGATCATCATTTTTATTTCAATATAAAAGCAACAGAACTGAGATTATACCCCCCCCCCCCTCAAGCAAGTGCAACTCAAACAAAGTTTAAAAAATGCACATGACGTCGCGCTCCTTATTTCTAATCCATTATGCAAATTGCGTTCCATTTCCATGACGTCACACAGCAGCCGCGATATCGCTGAATCTTTCTGAGGATTCATATGCTGATAGGAGTATCAAATGTGTACAGACGCTAATTTTCGGAGTGAATTTACAATACAGAGAGTTAGTGTAGCTTCAGGCAAACAACCACAGGGCACAAATTTGATACATTTTCACTGGACAATATCTTCAAGATTATCGTCCGTGTCTGAGGAGAGTGTAGAGAGCCAGTTGAGTGTCATGGAGGCCCCTCCTGTGGAGCAGAGCTCAACAGGTGAGTTTAGAAATATGTTTGAAACTGTTCAACTTTGATTTACACACATCTCACAAATTCAGGAAAGCAATAGATGGGTTATAGTGGGGCATGGAGTTATTTTTGTGGTGTTTCTGTAATTTGCTCTCGAGCTAGTAGAGCACAGGCTGTTTGATGTTTGCTGGTAATTAACACTAGTGGTCGACTTGTGATTTTTACCATTTAAAAATGCACAGAATATAAAAATGGAAATAGAAATGTATGAAATATTCATGAAATAATGTAGATCTATCTATTTGGCAAATATAAATAAGTTCAATTAACACCAAGAGCTAATGTTTCAGTTTTTTTTTTCTTCAGTCATTTTAGTGCTTCAACTTATTTCAGTTAGTTGCCAAGGCAATTAAAAATGTTTTAGTTTTAGTTAATGATGAAAACCCTGGGTCATATTTGTCACTAATAGTATTTTCTATTTGTTTTTCTTAGTTTCAGAAAAGCATGCCAGCAAGCGGAAGAAGAACATAATTTCATGTTTCTTCAAGAAAGTACGTAAGGCTGTGAAGCTTCCCATCTGCTCCAAGAACACAGTGGACTGTCTACCACAGCAGGACCCACAGTTTGACAACTCTACACCTAGCCTGGAAGGGTGGAGCGATGCCACTTTATCCAGTTCGGATGGCTGCCCAGAGCAGTCCAGCTTCACACTTCCAGGTGAAGTGCTTGTTGAGCCAGTAAGGGCTTCAGCTTGCCTGAACCTAAAGACAGCATCCAGATTAGATGACTCTATACCTAATGTCATCAATGAGGGCAGTACAGACAGACCGAAATTGGAGGCTTCAGGTAAGAATAATATTGCATTACAAACAGGGGACATCCGTGTAGCTAGATCTCCAATAGCTGATATTAAATTTGTTGATATTAGTTACAAAAAAGGGTACAGAAGAACGTAGGAAGAGGAGAGGAATCCACTCTTTCTTCAAGAGCGTGTGGAAGGCTATGAAAAAGCCTTTCTGCTGCCAGAACAAAGTGGAGCCTTTTGTGCCTCCACCAGAACTGGATGATCCTGAGCTGTCACCTGTCCCAGAGCCTTCAGACTGCGTCCCAACTAATGGTAAATATGTGATCATTATAACAAGATTAGTGTAATTGAAGTAATAAACTAGTTTCAAATAAGTTTATTTGAAATATGCTTATACTGAAGTTAATCTACAGTTAGCTGGCATCTACTGTTAGTTTGTGCCTTATTTATTTTTTCTATATTAATATTGTTTATTGTCACAAGGCACCAGTTGTATGAACTAAGACTGTGCCTTTTAAGAATTAACCATCTAGCAGTTAGCCTAGTTTATTATTTTATTTCGATTAGAACTATTTTTTTTATGCACAATACTTAAGTTATTACAAATCTTGAAGTAGAAAAATGAATAACTCATTATACTGCTTTAAGCATTTTATGCAACTTAAAATGATCTAGCAAGCTTTTATAATGTATAACACACTGTATAATATATTTATATAATACAATATATTCTGGTGTATGTGTTTTTTTTTTCATCTTCAGAATCCATTAGCACTCGCTATATAGTGCAAAATATTATTGGAGAAGGAGGCTATGGCAAAGTGTATGAGGGAATCCGTATTTCCGATGGCAAAAAGGTAGAAGAACATTTTGCTCTTACATTGGAGTCTGAATTTTTTTTTGAGGGAACCTAAAGATTTTAATCTTAAATACTCAGTTCTTCATGGTTAGGTTAAGGTTAGGTGTTAAATATGCTCAACTGTGTTTTTTACCTTTTGCAGGTTGCCATCAAACGTATTAAAAAAACTGTACGGGATCATTATCTTCAAACTGTAAGCTGGCAAAGCATAACATGTATTTAGTTGTTTAAGTGCTGATTACTGTAGTTAATTCACTTGTACTGTACATAACATTAAGCATGAATTCAACTTTGACTCCGTTTATTAAATCGACAAAGTTCAAAGCAATGTAAAGTACCCGTTACCAAACTAACCTTTTGTCTCATCTTTTCTGTAGACTGTACATCCCAAACCTCTCATTACCGAAGTCGCGCTGATGCTAACGATGAAGCAAGGACCCATAAGCCCCTACGTCATCCAACTATATGAGTGGTTCGAGCACCCTCAAGTATTCACTCTCGTGATGGAGAATCCGGATCCCTGCGAGAGCTTGTTGGACTTCATCAACAATAACCCTAACATGAATGAGACAACAGCGCGGCTCATCATGTGTCAGGCGGTGCAAGCAGTACTGCACTGCATTGAGCACGGTGTTTTCATAATGATATTCATCCAGATAATATCCTGTTGAGAAAACACACTTTGGAGCTCAAGTTAATAGACTTTGGCTGTGGTCATCTACTTAGTAGTAATGGCTATAATCGCAGTCAATATAGAGGTGAGCTGGCATTTTGTGTAACAGAGTGTGGAAACCAGTATTTAGTGACAGTATTGCTGATCATGTGATTCTTCTAAGAATTGCTCAATGCTGAACATGTCTTGCTTACAGGAATACAGGCTTACTACCCACCTGAGCTCTTCACCTGTGGCAGATTCTACGCCACCTCTACAAACGTCTGGGCTCTAGGAGTGTTGTTGTATGAGATGGTGAACACGTGTTCTCCATTTTGCAATATAACTGAAATCACACAAGCTGAAATTAGGTTTGAAAACCCAGATTTATCCAAAGGTGAGAGAATAGCACTAACAACACACACATACAGCTTCTGCACAGAATTAACAAACATTGGTAGAAAATGTCCTGTCTAAAACACAGACTTTAGTATTTAACAAATGATGTTAGAGGTTAGAATTATGTGTTCAGAGTTATGTTTCTAATTATAGTAACTTCCCTTAACCTTAACTTAACAATGTTTCAGCTGTTTTGTGCATGCTAACATTAGTCACATGGTCACGACTAACCAGCTCTCTCCTGAAAACAGAATGCCGTGATCTGATCGTCCAGTGCCTAAACCGTGATCCAACTGAACGGCTGACCCTCGATCAGATCTTGCAGCATGACTGGTGTAAAACAGAGGATCTAGAAGAGTCAGAGGATTGAAACTGCATACTGCAAACTGGCTTCGGAGTTGAGCCAGTGTAACAGACAGAGTAGGAAACTACATCTGTGCTGTCATCTTCAATTCTGAATCATATATGATGCAGATTTTAAAATGTGATATAGTGAAGTGAGTTCATTTAACCAATCTTGATGTACTATAATATATGATGACTTAGAAAAAAGACATGAGTGAAGACAGTCAGTGTGAAGAATCCTCTTACTTTCTCTTTCTAGGGTGGACACACACCTTCCAGTGAAAAAGCACTATGAATACACATGCTGATGGAAATTGGAAACTCAAGCCCTTATGTGAACCCATTACTAAAGAATCAGAGAGCTTGAGCACCCCAGAATTCAGAGCCAGTCCACATCCTTACTGTGCCATCCGAAAATGAGCAGCGATAGCTCTAGACTCACAGCCATAGGAGCTTTGTTTTAAAAGCATAGTTTTAGCTTTGGTTTTAAAAGCGTAGTTTGGCCATTTTAAAACGAATATGTTTGTGGCGAGTGGGCGGGGCCGAGAGGCGTGGGAACGAGGAGTGAGGCCAGGTGTAGTGATTGGAGATGAGCTACACCTGAGCCCCACCGCTAGTATCGAGTCCCCACGTAGGAGATGGAAGGATATAAAACTGGAGGTGACGACCGTGAAGGACGAGAGAGGACCAGGCCTGGGAAACATTTATTTTTTATGTTTGCTTTTTTATTTATGCGCACCAGTCGTCCGTGAGGGGCTGGTGCGCCGTTTTGTATTTACTTTTGAATATTAAAATGAGTTTTGATTGTGCCCGGTTCCCGCCTCCTTTCTTCCCCGATGAAATGGAGATTTGTATATTGTTACAATGTTATTAGGAATCAATAAAAAAGGGCTTTCTAAAAAAATATATCTAATAAATATATTTAAATAAAAATAATGACAAAATAATCTGTTTGTCTTAACATTTAATAAATAATAAACATAATAACAATAACATCTCATTTGGTGGAATTCTTGCAATATGGACCATTTACACACACACACACGTGTATAAATAAGATAAATGAATAATAAAGAAACATGTACTGATTTACATGTAGTTGTAGCATAACTCGTCCTGTGTTATTGTATAAAACTTTTTACAGTTACAGTTTTTGTTAATATTTTTCACCTTTTTTTAATATTATTTTAGCCTTGGCTACTGGCTTAAGTAAAAAAGTTGTTATATGTTATTTTATTTTTACATACATGCATTTAGCAGAGGCTTTTCCTAAGAGGCTTAGGCCGAATCCCAATTCTACCCCTTATGGAGTTTATTAACACAGTTCGGGAGGAGAATGATCAGATATCATCCAATTTGGCACAGGTGCATCTCATTTAGCTAATCATCTTAACTAGCACACAAGCATATATATATCCAGTCTTCCTACCTCCTGTCCTACTACGACAGTTTTTCAGCATGGACGGTTTGTCAGCATTTGGTTTGCTCAGTCTGTCATCTTATCACAGACCCAATTTTCCTTCCGACCGAAAGAGATCTATACTGGGGATTTTTTCAGATCTGCCGTTTTTGTGCTGGACCAATGATCACTCCTACCACAAAACACGGCCGCTGAACACCAACAAGTGTCATTGCAACAGCTGCTCTTCTCGCCAAGCACACGTTGTGGCTAAAAGACTGTGCAAAGCCCCTAGCTCGCCTCACTCGACAACATGATCGTGCCACCCAAGACCAGGCGGCTCTGTTCGAGTGCTGGATCACAGCAGCAGCAGGCATTTAACCAGCCTGGGTCGCACCCCCAGTTCTCACCACAGCAAGCCTCTCTCGCTTCCAGTTTGATGCTGCTCAGTTCAGTGTCTGCTCCTGCAGGAGCCTTTACTGTATCTCTCCACTGCCACAGCAGTGTTTGGTCCCGCAGTAGCCCTCTCTGCATTTCCCCACTGCTGCAGCAGTGTCCGCTCTCGCTGGAGCCTTTTATATTTTCCTTACTGCCGCAGCAGTGTTAGACCCCGCAGGAGCCAAAAACCCCAAAAGGCGATTCTAGCCCGAATCTGTTCTGTATGCATGAGACTGTCAGAATTACAGTAGAATACAGGCAGAATTCACATTTCTGTTGTAAAAAGAGAAAATTGTGCAGAAGTTTATTTGCTGTTTTTGGTAAGTTTGGTAAGTATTCTGATTAATTATCTCTCTATGCCTCCACAATATTATTAACTCATCGTTATCTTTAGGTACGTCCAAACCCATCCAAGCTGGCCTCTTATCAGGGGTGCAGATAGGATTTTTAACTGGGGGGGACAAAGCTGTCCAGCAGTAAAATATTTTTGCAGTCCAGAAAAATCACTAGCTTCAGTCATAGATGATCGTACAGGTGTATCTCAAAAAAATTAGAATATCATAGAAATTATCTTTATTTTTTTGTAGTTTAATTTAAAAAAGCAAACTTTCTTCTATTCTACTGTCATTCATTGCACAACAAACTGAAATATTTCAAGAGTATTTT
>NW_020523832.1:0-24699 GCF_003368295.1 Carassius auratus | reverse complement strand
AATGTCTAATCAGATTTCCCCAAAAACTGTTCCAGATCTGCTGTTATTGTTCTGCAGGAGGAAGATGGTTCAGATTGCCTTGCACCGCTGCCTCTCCTGAGCGACCTGCAGCCCGGAGTTCCTCTCCCCCACTTTTAATCTTTCTGCTTCAGGTGATTGATTGGAAAAGGAATGAGCTGTTTATTGGATGCAAGGGAAACAAATTGCTGTGTTAAGTGTGTTGCCTTGATACCAGACATGACTTAAGATGAAGCATCTAACTCTCTCACTTGTTTTTTTTTTCTCCATCTCTCCCCGGTGTGTGCTATGCACAACCTTCATTTGGAGAGCTGCCAACACAATCCCACTTTCACCCGCTGCATAAGTGTGCACTCTCACATAGCAGCCATTTAACATGGCATCTGTTTCAGATGCCTTTTATCAACGTATAAAATCAGCCCTTAGGTTTCCTGCGCACGCAAACGGACTTGTGATCTGGGTGAACGGTGGATTTCACTTTGAAAATAGAACCGTAACCATCCTGAAGTCACTCCCAAACAATCAGAGATTTGATCGCAGAGTGAAAACTGGGGGACGCAGGAACACTGATAGCCAGTCAAGGGTTATCATACAGGACAACTGCTTAGCCGTACAGTACATTCATTAACACATGTTGGCAGAATTCATGACTACTCAACATATACCTGTCTAGCACCTTGATTGTCTTGGATAACAGCCAGATCTCACACATTACAGGCCTTGTTGTGTGAGGACATGTGGCGCCATCTTGGCACGTGGTTGGCACACACTGTGAGGGCATGGTGCACTGCGGACTGGCCATAATTACACAGCAACGAACATACAGGAAGCTGACTGGAGATGGACAGAATAACAGGCCCAGAGACAACTACTAATAGACAGATAGAACTTTTCCTCACAATGACACTTTATAGAGACTGTTAAATTCAAACTCTCTCAAACTCACACATGCCAACCAACAACAACAGCAACAATTTAAAAGTTCATATCTCTTTTTCTTCACACCCCAACTCCATGAATATGCATTATATATATATATATTAATGTGGTAAAAACCACACTTTAAGTAAAATACACACCCTTATTGTGCTCAAGAAAAAAAAAAAATATGGAAATGAAAAGAATATAAATAAATAAATGAATAAATAACAGTATACTTTTAAAATCCATTTTAGGAGCACTGTTCCTTTAAGAAAACTGCATCCGCTTCTACCGAAGTCCCATTTTCAACTATAGACAAATGTGGAAACTTTTCAAATAGACGTAAGACCTGCAACAACTTGGACAAGGTTATAACAATCGTGCATTTAGATGAATCACAATGTCAATTGTCAATCAGAACACTGCCAGTTTTAGGTACATCAGATTTATGAGAAAACTCCTGCATTTCCCCTCCTTATTTTATTCTTTCACAGCTTGAACGAATGTACCCGTTCTCTGGAGGAAAGCGCCACGTGACCTACTAATGACAATCTGTCTCCATGCTCACATTTCTCCACTCTGCTTATTTATTTGATAAAGTGTGATGCCTTTCCTTTTGTTGCCCTTAATCGGAGCTTAACGTCTTTACTCTGAGATCAATAAACTCATGAATTATTTTGCCGCCGTCTATTTTTATGGTTCCTTTTGCTCATTAGCATGGGCTGGCTTTATTAGCTGAGGGCTGCCAGTGTCTTTAGCCGGTCCTGTGTTCCTTAGGTACACTAAATATCACTCATGTGTAATTAATATGCACACCCTCAGCACTAATTAAAACACAGACCTTTCCAACCAGCTGGGCCCAAGCAGAAAGAGCGGCAGTCATGCCGTAATGAACTTGTTGTAAATGTGAGCCCAGCTATCGGATATCATATCCCTAGGAGCTGACAGCATGCAACGGAGGGAGAAAGTAATAAGATCCATGAACTTGTTAATACCCACCCCACCATCTCTGGGAAGAGAGGATATTTAATGACACATCTCTAATTAAAGCCTTACTTTATTCTCCTGTGTTTGCTTAAGAGAGACTGAACACCAGCGGGAGAAAGAGTGAGAGAGGAGACAGATCTCCAGCAATGAAAGAAATGTTCATGAAATCATAACTTGTTTAAAGTGAAAAATTACTTCCAAATGAGTTGTAATGGATGCATATAGTAGACCTGCTATATGCATATCTTTCTTATGCATTAAACTGAAATATCCATAGAGTTAATTAACACAGAGGAAAGTGAATACACATATATATTAAAATGCTAATTATAACTCGACATAGAATGGCAAGTCAATACAATCCATGAAATCATTTTCATACAGGGATTACAACCCCTCAGTTTTCATTAGTATAGAAAGTTAACTTTCTGTGTATATTGTGGGCGACCTCTCTGTAATGACCTCACCCTTACAGCCTAATGTGTTGTAAATGTATCTTAGATCATTGAGCAAACAGTGGGAAAGATCAAGGCTATAAAAAAGAACAGTGTAGAGACTGGAGAAAAACCACAAATGTTCACAAAGCTCATTTCTCGCCACTAGTCTCTGCTGTTGGATCACTTTCAAGCTTGCTTTTTACAACCCACACAAACCTCTGCATTCCTCTGCCCAGAAAACGTGTTGTTTTACTCCAGCGTTTGTTTGAAGCTTTGAGGAGTTGAGAATGTGTGGATGAGAGAGAGTTCATCTGATGCAGTTATGGTCTTAAGGGAAGCCACATACAGCTATTTAGCTTAGACTTTTTATAGTTCAATAAATTTTCCTTAAAGCACACGGAGACAACGTCTATCTGATGCCTCCATTTACATCTCCAAGATGTTTCTTTTTTTTTTTTTTAAATGGTTTGCTAATCTGCAATGCCTCTATAGGACGCTTCCTATCAGATGTCAAATTGACACTTAGAAAATGTATTTAAGATGTTTATGATATAGAATATATCATCTTAAAGACATCTGTCAGATGTTTGTTTACAGCAGATGCTTTGCAGATGAAGCGATCTGTAAAAAGAAATCTTGCAGACATACATGTGCTATCTAAGTGCTCACAAAAAATGTTCATGATTGAGGGATAATTCAACCTAAAGTGACAACTCTGTTATTTACTCACCCTGTTGTCATTCCAAACCTGTAAGACTTTTCTTCTGTGGAATATTTTGAGAAAAGGGAAGTCAAACATTTGCGTTCTGAAAAAGACAGAAATACAGGTTTGTAACGACACAAGGGTGAGTAAAATGACAAAAGTTTTGGTGAACTATCCCTTTAACAGATTTTACCAGCATTCTATTTGCTCAAAACACTGATAATTAATTTCCACCATCTGAAAGAAAAATTTCATCACCCAAACAAAATGCTAGAAGGTGCTGATATCACAGCAGTTTAATTCATGTTGCAGCTAAACATGTGGTCCAAGCTGAAACTAATGAAGTCTTTCTAATTCGGTTATAGTTTATTAATGTCAAAGACACAAGTCCATTAATCAAGTTATAACGCAACTGTGTGCTGAGAGAAATGGCTGGATTTGGTGCGGTAATAAGATCACATACATTTTAAAGGTCTACAATTATCACCGTGGGTTCCCGGGCTCAAGTAAGAACTCCAAAAATGATTTTCATTCGGCACTCATTAATATGCAAAATTATTCAAATGAGATTGTAATTAAGCATCTACTCAGTGGGAACCCTTTTCATGATAATTTATGATAAACTCTGTAGCTGCTTTGATTGAGATTGATTTTTCGGTGCAGAGAAACCGTCATGAATACAAAACTGATTTCTTCCCCTTTCTCTCATCTGCTCAGGTATACAGATGCAACATACCCTGCGATTATTATGATGTAGACAGCTTATAGAGATATGTTAAGCTACTCTGAAAAAATTCATCTGATGAATCTGAGGAGAAATGGAAATCCTATTTTTCATGGATTTTATGTTAAAGCTATACACAACCTGTTTCCAACCTGTTATAGAGTATACTTTAAACATTGTGGTTCAATTAAAAAGTGAAAGTAAAAAGAAAAGAGAGAGAAGATAACTCGAGTATTTAACATTTGATGCACAGTTGAACAAGGGCTTGGAGGAGAAGTAAATGGAGGATGAGAGCATGTAAAGAGACAAAGAGAGAAATAGAAAAAGAGGGGAATTGTTATAGCCCAAGGGTTTCTGTGTTTCTCATAGTCATTCCCTTCTCTTAACTACCCACTGGAGACCAAATTAAAAAGTACTGTTAACTTATGAGATTCACAACTGAACCATACACAGTCTATTGCTTGCTAAAGCCTTTTGTATGTTCTGATGGTAGTGAGAGGCAGCTATAGCAAATCAATGGCCAGCATGGGAGGTCAGAGACAGTTCCTTCACAGATGCATGTTAAAGTCTAAACAAACTTATAAATATAATACAATATTGATTTTATCGTAAAACTTCAAGTACATTTTTTATATACTGTGTAATAATACTCCAGTGTATTCATATATAGAGAGTAAATGTTCAGTCATTTATGTGAAAGCATGGGTTTGTTTATGTTTATCCTTGAGGTGTGGTCTCCATATGCAGAGACAGAATGCACTGAATGTAGATGAGTTGTGGGTGGATACATGGATGATAATAGGCATCATAATTAAGCAAACCTAAGCGAGCACTTAAGGGACTCAATATCCATTGTTATTAAGGCAGAACATAAAAGGAAAAGGTAGTGCTAAGTAAATAATATTATTGTAATTGGCACACAGGTGAATAATTCAGCGTAATTCTCAAAGCTTGTTAAGATTCCCTGATGTGTACATCTAGAGAAACTGTATGCCTTTCAACTGTCATTCAACTCACATTTGGGCTTCTATAAATACCCAGAAAGATAAACAGCCATTGCATTAGAACTGAAGATTGCACATCTATTTTAAATTCAATTTCTCGCTTATAAGAAACAATACAATATAAGAAACACTGTGCACGTGTAATCTGGTTTTAGTAAAAACATACACTACAGTTTATTTTAGATCAATGAATACTTTTTTAAAGCACTTCTTTCAAAAATATTAATGCTGACTCCAAACTTTTGAATTGTAGTGTAAACAATATTAGTTCACAAAACCTCATTCAGTAACACATTATAACAAATTTAACAAACACAACAATGCTTTTGTCTGTAAATGAAATTTACCCCATTTTCTGTCTACAACAGTGGAACCAGTGCTGGCTTTAGAGGCAGAACCAGGCCTATACTGTATAAACAAAAGCAACTTATCTCTTTTCAGCTGAAGACCAAGTATAAACATAAAGGTCACTGATATGCAAGCTGTTGATATGGCTTAGTTGTGAGATGTTGTGTCTGAGCAGTATGAGGGAAGACACTTGTGGTCAGGCTGAGAGAGTTAGAGAGGGGGGACATGGAGAGGAGAGGAGACTAAACCCTGAAGGGTCACACGATGTTAAATCAGCAAATTAAACCACACCACAACAAAAGCACTAGGCAGCCATATTTGCAATGCCTCTGGGCAGCACATCCAAGACCAAGTCCAATCTTAATAAATGGGGAATCATGAAATCTCAAAAAATGTTCGCTAAACTGTTCCTTTGCTATGGATATAATAAGGCAAATGGACAATCTTTGTATATCAGTAGTCCTTGACCACACTGACTGGCATATTGGTAGCAAAAAGCAGTAATTCTTGTACAGTCAAACAATCATGTGTCACGTTTCGGTGATACAGGAAACACAGGAGAGATCCAAGGTCAGGTAAGAGGTTAATTGAGGGGCAATCCAAAAGGGTAAACAGTCCAGGCAGGGTCAAAACCAAAATATCCAATTAACATGAAAACAAAACAAGAACACACGGCAAGAGCAGACTCAGGAAAGTATCACACATAAGACAAGGACTCCGTGACACATCGTATAATACACAGAAGGATGATGAGGGAACTGGAGACAGGTGGGGAACAATCAATTAACTCAAACAAGGAGAAAGGTGACCAAATAAGGGAACAGGAAGTGATAAGGTGACAGACACCGTGGAAAAGGAAGACACCTAGTGGAAACCCAGGGAACACAACCCAGATACTGTGACATCTTGAAACATCTTTTAGAAAGAGTAAAAGTAAGCGGGGGTTTAGAGCCATTTACTTTTATTCCTGCCTATTGAACTCACCAGATATTTTGTAAGTTGGTTTAAAAGATCCCGTTCAAAAAAAAATTTCGATTAGAAAAAAAAATTGTAAATCCTGTCCTCCAAATTAAAAATCCATAATCTAATTATTGCAAATAAACACAATAAACAACATTGAATTTGATATAAACAGGCAGAAATACAGAGCAAGTTCACCTCCAGTGTGTGATTCTAATTGGTTGTCCTGCAGGGCAAAGAAGAGTGCACATGTCTGGGGAGACTATGTCAAAGAAGCACACAAGCACACACACACAGTTTCAAACACAACTCCCTTGTGTCCTCCTTCTTTCTTTTTTTTTTTTTTTTTTTTCGCTTACTGTCTACTTGACCCTGAGATCGATGAGTCGCACAGAGGCAGGGGCTAGTCATGTGGACAGCAGGGTTGACACACAGCTAAAGGGTCTTCTTGCCATCTCACCAAACACATCCAGGCACAGAGCACCAGACAGCTTCATTAACCCTACAGCCGGGCCTCACTGCATGTGTACTATAGAGAGAAAAAAGTGCACCCCCCACCCCCATTATTAGAAATTGTAATAATGTATAACTGATTACTGTCCTGCTTGATGAATCTTTGAGAAAAAAAAATAAAATCGTATACTGACAGAACTTTTAAACTGCAAAGCTCATATTGCATATATACTGTATATACACATACACAGTATTATCATACACACTCAATGATATAAATTAAAACTTTCCGAATTCTGAGTTTAATTTGCTACTGGCCTGAAGGACTCTTTGGTCACTTGAAAATCTATGGAAATATTATGAAAACATGTAAATGACTGTCGCCCAAGGGCACATCTTTAGGAAACGAGAATGACTTAAAGGCGCATATTCCAATGAAGATGCCATTCCTTGCCACTCAGACAGAACCAATTTAACATTAAAGGAAGAAATCAAAATATCCACAAAGGTCTTGCTCTATCTATTGATTTAAATGAATTGGACTCCGGCTAGATTGTTGCTATGCAATGTTCTCATATTTTTGCCACACTCTTTATTATTTGTTTATCTAGGACAAGCACATAATAAAGACCACTGCAGAATGCACAGCTCTAAAAGAGAAAAAAATCACATCATAACCACCACCAATCTGCACAAATAGTGGCACATCATGAAGAGATATATAGCCCTAAATGATGTTTGGTTTGGAGTTTTACATTTCAATTTAGCCCCAGGTCTTAGAGACATTAAGGCCCTAATTTACATCTTGGTCAGTGCAAGTTCCCTGGAGCAGTCCGCATGCTTTATTAGCAAGTATCTGGCCTCCTCGTAATAGCAAACCAGTCTCTCATTACTGGTCATTAGATTCATATTACTTGTATTTGAAATAGCAATACATCTTGCTACCCTAACTAGTTTTAAAGGCCTCGATAATGCACTAAAGAGAAAGAAAATACTCAGGGCAAAACAGTCTGTAATTGGAACATGCTGTAGAGGCTGTTTGCTTGTATGGACTGCTAATGTGGTTCTCTTGTATAATAACTTGTACAATCAGTACAGAAATGTGCTGGCTGAAATAATCTTGCATTTAAGGCATGCTTTGACTCAGAGGAATGTATAATTTTGCAGGCAATGCCTTGGGGTTACGATATGATAAGTCGACATGTATTGCAGACAATATTAAACAGCTTCTTTTAGTGTGCTGAATGAACTTTTGATAATGGAACTGATGCAATAAGACCCATACTGGGAATAAGAGAGAATTTCAGCATCCTCAATGCATTTTCTTTACAAGCTAATAAAGAACTACACACATGAAGAATACTAAACATGCCTGAAAGCCCCAACAGAGCCAACACCTTGACAGCTCTGCTTCTTGCCAACCGTATAAGTCAATGTAATGATCTGTGATAGGTCAGGTCATTATGCCCTTTTACATATGCATCCATAAATGCATTCTTAAATACATAACTTTTTTATTGTGTAGGGTTACGCCGTGACATTTTAAAATGCATTTTCCTCATCTGTTTGGCATATTCATTTTTGATGCTGATGTTTTCCTTTCAGCAGAGTATTTCCTGCTACCTGACCCAAACAGGTCAAAACCAACACAACATAATCTAAAGAAGTGTTAATATAAAACAATGAAAGCTTTCACAGATGTACCTAGTGCAGATCTATATATATATCTCAGAAAGGAATAATTTTCAGAAATGTTCCTTGAAGCATTTAAAACGATGTATTAGAATTGTTTTTCAAAAATCAAAACACTGCAGCCAGTGTAACCCCTGTGACATTTAAATTATCCAAGTGAAAAATAATTCAATTTCAAATTAAAAAAGCAACATTTCAATTGTGTGACAAACTCTCCATGTCCAACACAACACCTTATTCCTTAGTTTTGACCTTGGAAGGACGTTCACAACTTTTAATATTTTCAATTTTTTTTTTTTTTTTTCGCATCAGTGGCATAAATTGTTGGTATAAATCACATAAAATGTATAAATTGTTATTTAAATTTAATTAAATTATTTATTAAATGCTTTGCATTATTGAGTTAATTTGACATTTTACAAGTGTCATCATAAATGCTTAATCTGGGATTAAATAAAAACAATAATCATTCACTTAATTTTTATTTCATTTTTATACATTTTAATTTTAAAGCTCATATTGCATGCAATATGAGCTTTAAAATTGCAGCTCATTAATAATTTCAGCTATTTTTAGTATTGTCACTCAGAGATATCAGTTAAACCTTCTGAATCTGGAAATATTATGAAAGCATGTAAATGATTGGTGATCTTTAGTAAACGAGAATAATTTAAAGGTACATATTCCAATGAAGATGCCATTCCTTACTAAAGGTCATGAGCACTCAGACAGAACAAATTCAGCATTAAAGAAAGAAATCAAAATTTACTAAATAAAATATTAAAATATTTTAATAAAAAAAAATATTACCTATTTTGAACACAACTCAAATATAGTTTTGGCATATTAACATTGTCAAGACAGTTTCACAAGGGTCTGATCTGTCACTTCTTAATGGCCTAGGTGAAAATTACAGCTTGTTCCTTTACAGTTCATATTGAGTATACATAGCACATTAAAATACTCTTATTATCTATTTCAGACCATATGGACCTGGGCTGAGGTGGGCCACTGCAAGGCCTTCCCAAGCTGCTCTCTCTAATTGCAACAATTATGCCATCTTCATTACAAGGGGCATTTATGGAAAATGGTGCCATGGCCCTTCAAGATTGGTGTCATTGTACTCGGGACTGCAAGAGAGCCAAGGAGATATACCCTACAGCCCACACAGGACAAATGTGTTCAAATGCCAATGATTCTGAGCTGAATGTGACACGGAGACATTTTCTACAGATTTCTATTAAGTTGCACAACCTGTTTGTTGAACATTTATTTATAAAGCTCTTGAAACAGAGTTATTTGATATATGGTGCACCATGCTGGCTATCTATCATCAGTTTTAGCTGAATAAAAAGTACATTCCTTTAAGAGTCATGAACAAATTGTTATTTTTATTTAGATCGTCTCAACGAATATGTTCAAAAAAACCTGCCAAAACGATTTGCTCACACTGAATGATTAAAAAAATTATAAAAAAGGAAGTCTTGGCCTAGTGGTAAGAGAGTTTGACTCCTAACCCTAAGCAGGGCCGTTGCTAGTGGGGTGAAAGGTGGGTCCACGGCCGAGGGGGGGCCCCGGCGATCTCAACAGTCTGGCTAAGGCTATAGCCAAAAAGACGATCAGGACAGTTGACAGGCCACTGCTCCGTGTCATCACAAAAGCTTATAATTTTCACTTGTTTTTAAGCATTGCAACTTGCCAAATTAAACATTCAAAAGAGTTAGAATCATTCAAACACAAGACGCGGAAAAGCTCAACAGAGTAGCTGGTTACTCACACGCTGTGTTTGGTGAGCCTCGTCTCACAGACAGCAACACTGAACCAAGCTCTCCTCAAAGATCCTCCTGCACATGGACAAACAAATACCAATGGCAGTTGTTTAAACAGACAGAAAAAAGGATGTGAAAGAGCCCGCGGTGTTCTTGTGTTCAGGGCGCACGCAGAGAGAGATGTCTCAAAACACTTGTACAACGAATTTGCCTCTTTTTGCTGTTGTAGCGACAAATATGTCAAAATACATTGGAAAGTTTGTTCTAAAAAACTGTTGGTTATGTTTTTAAGCGAAATTAAACAGTTGAGAAAAAAATTTGATGTTTGTTATATTGGATGCATTCGTTGTCTCTTAAAGGGACAATAAGTAACTTTTTAGGTATTTTATTATCTAAAATCAATATTTTTATTCATAAATATGCCCTCAATGGTGTACAAATACCTATGCCAATGTTTAAACTAATCCTTGTAAATGAAGAATTTATTATCTTTATATACATGGGACGGGTAGGTTGACGGAGGCTTCCATGTAGTTCCGCCATCTTGCAAAACTATAATAGCAGAGAGGGACAAAAAGTACTAAGCCAACGCGTTTCCACAGCGCGTTTTCGGTCAGAGCCAGAAACGCAGGTGCAGAGCAGTGAGAGGCGCTTGAAACTGCACCGGCAAGTTTAAAAGTCTGGATTGCATTCTTATTATGGACCATACATATGCCGCGCCACAGGAGAAGAAAACATCGTCGCCAAAACAGTCAAAAATAGAACGTAAAAGGAAACGTGACCGTAGATTACAGAAAACAAGAGTTAATGTAGGGGAAGCTTTTTCTAGGTGGAAAGAGCTAATGCTTGATAAAGACGCTGAAGTGGCCAGTTTTCTTCTCGACAGGTAAGTCAGTGTTACAGTCTATATTATAATTTTTTTTTATATCTAACAATGCATATAATTCAGAAAATATAACGAATAAATTAGACATAACTACTAATTACAATATTTCATGTTTTCCACAGTCAGTAATTCATACTGTAACATTCGTTTGTTAGTTGTCATGTTGCAGTTTGTTTGAAATAACACACCTGTTCACCTGAAGGAAAACTCGACGAAGTGCTATTAGAATACATCCTGTCAAAGCTTTTTGGTACATATCGCCTACCGTAGATGCAACGCACATTTGAAAAAGCGAGGCGCTGGAGAGCAAAATTAGTTTGAATGCAAAATACAATTTCACCACTAGATGGGAGTAATTCCTACTCAGTGTCCCTTTAAAAGTACCACACCTAATTTAGCTACTATCTGCTATAATGTTAATCCAAGAAAATGAAAGAAATAAAATCACTCACTGCTCTTGACTGGATAACTTTGTAGTTTTAAACAAGAATTAGTGCACAGTCAAACCAACAATTATTCAGACAACAGATATAATTGTTCTTATATATATATATATATATATATATATATATATATATATATATATATATATATATATATATATATATATATTTTTTTTTTTACTATTATACTAGTATATAGGTGCAAGACACTATAATTCATATATATATATATATATATATATATATATATATATATATATATATATTAGTGCTGTCAAAATTAGCGCGTTAACGCATTCGATTAATTTGAAATATTTAACGCGTTAAAAAGAAATAACGCAATTAACGCGGTTGCAGTTTTTTTTATTTCCAGTTGTGGCCTATGTGTGTTCAACGTGCAAAGAAATATGGATAAGACCAAGGAAGGACTTTTAGACGGAAAGTTTCAGTATAAAACTCTGCCGGATTACTCTTCAGTCTGTCACAAGAAACATTACTCTTCATTCAGTCTGCCACAAGAAACAGCAACATTAAAATCATGAACTCAAATGTCATTGTTTAAAAAAAAACAAAAAAAAAACAATGACTGTAACAGTGCGTAAATCAGACCTTTCTGTAACGCTAACGTTAATAAGCTTAAACGAAAATAATGAAATAATTGTGTAGCGGAGTATTTTTGTGCACAGTGCCGCGAACTGTCAGTCACTCCTGTGCGCGTGCATCACTGTCCTCCTCAGCTGCAGCAACTTGCGCTCTCTCTCTTCATCAAGCTTTAAAACAAAAAGGGGACAAAAAGATCATATTGTCTTTGTGCATAGGCTATAGATTAATTAGATAAATGAATATCTAAATTTGTGCCTTGCCGTCTACAGTATTTTTTTAGAACTTAGAAAAAAGATGCTGCAGCCAATGAGCAGCCAGCGGGGGCTGCAGGACGACTCAACCTCCACAGACAGTTTTTAATGTTTATCAGACAATAAATACTAAAGATTTTGCTTTAGTATAACTCACAACGAGTTTCACACACCTTCTCCGGCCACGTTGAGTTGTTGACACTTAACAGTGGGAAAAGCGACACATGCGCTATTCACTTGTATAACTTAAGGGTGAATGGGTAATGTAGTTTCTGCTCTGGGTGGGATGAATTAGGAAGCTTGCATTGTGAAGGGCGCTCTGAAAATCGGCAGTGCAGGTAAAAGATTAAAACCTCTATTAAAACAGATGTCCAAATGAGCGTACCGGTACGCTACAAGCACGTTCTGGGCGCACGGAGAGGTGGCGGTACGCTCAAGAGCTATATTTGGAAGTGGCGGTACTGAGTAGCCTACCGGTGCGTACCGGCCCACTTAAAGCACTGGCAATGACTATACTTTGGAATTTTTTTGCAGTCCACTTAGAATTCAGCACGTCCTGATTTTGCCAAGTCCTCGTTGTCCTGAGACCAATATTTTTTTATGATGACCCTGGGACAACAACTGCCTCAGCCAATCAAAGTTTATGACGTCATCACTATGTGCGCAGTCCAGAGTCCGCCAAAATAACAGTAACGCCCCTCTTACAAATTCAAAGAAAAGAAAAACTGTCCTGCATCTGCAACCACCGTGATACCAGAGAAGATAGCAAGTAAAAGGTAAGACCACAACTTTTTAATTTCTCGTATAAATTTATATCAGTATATTAATGATAGTACAATTCATATTTCTTTTTAGATTATTTTTACCACCGAAGTTTTAACGTTAGTTTGCATTGGAAAGTTAGCCTAAATAAAACAGTCTGATAAATGTTGTTTTTACATTTATTTCATTTTTTTTATTTTGTCCCAAACTATAAAAAGGCTGCGATTAAATACTGGCCGTATTGCGATCTTATTTTCTGCCGGTTTAGCGCTCGGACTGCCGCCACCACAAATTTTCTTAATATTTCTCTCGTTAACATGTAAAGTTACTTCACTGTGCCATTGTCCATTTCCGTTTCGTTGCGTCCAGTAGCATTCAAAGACAAACGTCCGAAATGCGGAACAAAACAGCGCTAGTTTGCTCGCCGCACGGACCATTCAGCTCGGTCCACCATCAGACAGTACTGCAATTCGCTGCGAGATCCAGGTAGAAGCGATTTATTACTGATCTATTACTGTAATAATCCGTGATCACTGATTTATTCTGTTACATATGAATATGATGACCTCAAGTCATTACTGATTTATTCTGTTACATATGAATATGATGACCTCAAGTCATTACTGATTTATTCTGTTACATATGAATATGATGACCTCAAGTCATCACTGATTTATTCTGTTACATATGAATATGATGACCTCAAGTCATCACTGATTTATTCTGTTACATATGAATATGATGACCTCAAGTCATTACTGATTTATTCTGTTACATATGAATATGATGACCTCAAGTCATCACTGATTTATTCTGTCACATATGAATATGATGACCTCAAGTCATCACTGATTTATTGTTACATATGAATATGATGACCTCAAGTCATTACTGATTTATTCTGTCACATATGAATATGATGACCAAGTCATTACTGATTTATTCTGTCACATATGAATATGATGACCTCAAGTCATCACTGATTTATTCTGTTACATATGAATATGATGACCTCAAGTCATCACTGATTTATTCTGTCACATATGAATATGATGACCTCAAGTCATCACTGATTTATTGTTACATATGAATATGATGACCTCAAGTCATTACTGATTTATTCTGTCACATATGAATATGATGACCTCAAGTCATTACTGATTTATTCTGTTACATATGAATATGATGACCTCAAGTCATCACTGATTTATTCTGTCACATATGAATATGATGACCTCAAGTCATCACTGATTTATTGTTACATATGAATATGATGACCTCAAGTCATTACTGATTTATTCTGTCACATATGAATATGATGACCTCAAGTCATTACTGATTTATTCTGTTACATATGAATATGATGACCTCAAGTCATTACTGATTTATTGTTACATATGAATATGATGACCTCAAGTCATTACTGATTTATTTTGTCACATATGAATATGAATATCTCAAGTCATCACTGATTTATTCTGTTACATATGAATATGATGACCTCAAGTCATTACTGATTTATTCTGTCACATATGAATATGAATATCTCAAGTCATCACTGATTTATTCTGTCACATATGAATATGATGACCTCAAGTCATCACTGATTTATTCTGTCACATATGAATATGATGACCTCAAGTCATCACTGATTTATTCTGTCACATATGAATATGATGACCTCAAGTCATTACTGATTTATTCTGTCACATATGAATATGATGACCTCAAGTCATTACTGATTTATTCTGTCACATATGAATATGAATATCTCAAGTCATCACTGATTTATTCTGTCACATATGAATATGATGACCTCAAGTCATCACTGATTTATTCTGTTACATATGAATATGATGACCTCAAGTCATCACTGATTTATTGTTACATATGAATATGATGACCTCAAGTCATCACTGATTTATTGTTACATATGAATATGATGACCTCAAGTCATCACTGATTTATTCTGTTACATATGAATATGAATATCTCAAGTCATCACTGATTTATTCTGTTACATATGAATATGATGACCTCAAGTCATTACTGATTTATTCTGTCACATATGAATATGAATATCTCAAGTCATTACTGATTTATTCTGTCACATATGAATATGAATATCTCAAGTCATCACTGATTTATTCTGTTACATATGAATATGATGACCTCAAGTCATTACTGATTTATTCTGTTACATATGAATATGATGACCTCAAGTCATTACTGATTTATTCTGTTACATATGAATATGATGACCTCAAGTCATCACTGATTTTTTGTTACATATGAATATGATGACCTCAAGTCATTACTGATTTATTCTGTCACATATGAATATGATGACCTCAAGTCATTACTGATTTATTGTTACATATGAATATGAAGACCTCAAGTCATCACTGATTTATTCTGTCACATATGAATATGATGACCTCAAGTCATCACCGATTTATTCTGTCACATATGAATATGAATATCTCAAGTCATCACTGATTTATTCTGTCACATATGAATATGATGACCTCAAGTCATCACTGATTTATTCTGTTACATATGAATATGATGACCTCAAGTCATCACTGATTTATTGTTACATATGAATATGATGACCTCAAGTCATCACTGATTTATTGTTACATATGAATATGATGACCTCAAGTCATTACTGATTTATTCTGTTACATATGAATATGATGACCTCAAGTCATCACTGATTTATTCTGTTACATATGAATATGATGACCTCAAGTCATCACTGATTTATTCTGTTACATATGAATATGATGACCTCAAGTCATCACTGATTTATTGTTACATATGAATATGATGACCTCAAGTCATTACTGATTTATTCTGTTACATATGAATATGATGACCTCAAGTCATCACTGATTTATTCTGTTACATATGAATATGATGACCTCAAGTCATTACTGATTTATTCTGTCACATATGAATATGATGACCTCAAGTCATCACTGATTTATTGTTACATATGAATATGATGACCTCAAGTCATTACTGATTTATTCTGTTACATATGAATATGATGACCTCAAGTCATTACTGATTTATTCTGTTACATATGAATATGAATATCTCAAGTCATCACTGATTTATTCTGTTACATATGAATATGATGACCTCAAGTCATTACTGATTTATTCTGTTACATATGAATATGATGACCTCAAGTCATTACTGATTTATTCTGTTACATATGAATATGATGACCTCAAGTCATCACTGATTTATTCTGTCACATATGAATATGATGACCTCAAGTCTTCACTGATTTTTTCTGTCACATATGAATATGATGACCTCAAGTCATTACTGATTTATTCTGTCACATATGAATATGATGACCTCAAGTCATCACTGATTTATTCTGTTACATATGAATATGATGACCTCAAGTCATTACTGATTTATTGTTACATATGAATATGATGACCTCAAGTCATTACTGATTTATTCTGTTACATATGAATATGATGACCTCAAGTCATTACTGATTTATTGTTACATATGAATATGATGACCTCAAGTCATTACTGATTTATTCTGTCACATATGAATATGATGACCTCAAGTCATCACTGATTTATTCTGTCACATATGAATATGATGACCTCAAGTCATCACTGATTTATTCTGTTACATATGAATATGATGACCTCAAGTCATCACTGATTTATTCTGTTACATATGAATATGATGACCTCAAGTCATTACTGATATATTGTTACATATGAATATGATGACCTCAAGTCATTACTGATTTATTTTAGACTGCTTCGGGGATACCGCGGCGGAGTAACCCAGTACCTTTGTGATTCTTCATAGACATAAACAGAGAGAAGTAGCTCCAGCTACAATGTTCTTCCGCACGACGCAAGCAGTTCTGTTTATTAACCGCTAGAGCGTCAAAAGTTCCCTACTGCAGCTTTAAATGTATTTCAACTTTCAGTTCACTGTAACATCTTGTAATCCAAAATTCCAGATGGATCTAAGATATTTACAGTTTGCTCAAAAAAACTTTTCCTCATGATTATATAAGGACCTATACAATATAATGAGATAAGATCTATCATTAAAAACTGTCTGTTACTTCTGTATTTAAAGGGCACCAAGTGACCAAGAGCACACAATGGAAGGTATGATTTCACTTAAGGGGGATTGCTTCTCCATAACCTACATGATAAGCAACTTATTTTACAGCATGTTGTTATAAAAATACCTTTACAATGTATTCAGATCTGCATTTCCCATATTTATTGTTAATGAAAATTAGTGTGGTTGCAAAATGTGTCATTTATTAATTATTATTCATCTGCGTAGATAAGGCATTAAGGTGTCTCCAAAACAAGAGCCCAATATTCACATTAGGAAGTGTGGGGCCATATGACATTCAAGTGAACAGTTTGAACACTTTAATGAGGGATGAGCAAGTTTCTGACGAGGTAAATTATTATCCGTTATAAATTCTTACACTTATTTTCTGTCACGTATTTCCTACCACCAAAACAAGCCACCATGGCCTACTTCTAGAATTTAGCCTTCAAACATGTTTTCTGTTCTACTCGTCCACTGGAGTTCTGTATATTTTTAACTAAATATTTTTTTACAAAATGTATTTGCTTGCCGGGTTAGGTTTTTTTTCTACATAGTTAAAGAGTATGAAAAAGGACTAGTGATATAAATGATTCACAACATTTCTGTGTGACAAAAAAATAGAGCAGTTATTTTTTTTACTTATTTATTTTAAATCTCACATTTGTCCTTGAAATATTCAGGTCATGAATTCCATATGTGATATCCTTAGCAAGGTAAGTGAAATTTTATCAGCAATATCTTGAAGAGTACACCTAAATAATGATAATATTAATAATAAAATAGAAATTAATGATACACATACGAATATAATTTTAAAACTGTACAGTTAAGCTTGATTTGTAACGTTAATATATTCAACTCTGTTGAAATGGAAAACAATATTTTGTTTTGCCTTAAAACAGGATCGCCCAGGTGTTGTACATATCAATTGTCAGGCCCTCACGAAAATACTGGATGGATCTAAAAGGGCAAAGAGCCACTATTTTCTCAAGGTATATCACTGTTATTTATTTATTTATTTATTTATTCTTTTTTAGGTATTATATTAATGAATAGCTTCTAGGCTAATCAAAGCATCCTGATTCTGTAGATGATTGTCACATGCACTTCTCTAAATCAACAGAACAACATTTTGGAAAGGGCAACAGAGGTGTTTGGAGTGTATCTCGAGAATGGCAATCATTGGAGCTTTTTTGTGAGTCAAACCTTTTTGAGGATAAAACATTTTCGCATGTGGATTCTATTTTATTCTTGCCTAAAAAAAAAGACATATAGCCCCCATATAGGATCACTTATTTTAATAGATATGTCTACCTCTGCTAGCATAGAGCATAGACATAATGTGCAACATAGTTCAGGTATATTCAGTGTTTCCCACAGCCTTACACTCTATTCGTGGCGGCACTCCGCAAATTCATTTTCTGCCAACAGGACGCTTTAATAGCAGGAGAGGTAGAAGTTTCACCGGTAACGGCTCCAGTAACAGCAGCTCTGAGCTCACAAATGCTGCGGGAAACCCTGAAATTTCTAAACTTTCAACAAAAAAAAAAAAAAAACTAATATATATTATTACATGTTCAAATTATGAATAAAATGTTTCATATTATTATAAGCTACACCACACATTAATCCTTTTGTTCCCCTTAAATGTTCCTGGTAATAAAAATTACTAGGTCAGTTTAGCCCCCCTTGGCTTCAAACTCTTAAGGCAGGGTCTTCAATTGGTCTGGGAGGGTCACTTACCTGCTGAGTTTACCAACACACCTGATTAAAATTTTCTTGTATGCCTAGTGAGACCTTAATTAGCAGGTTCTTGTGTATTTAATTGTCCAAACATGCAGTCCTGAAATGCTCAAAGTTCCATGCTCCAACATACAATTAAACTCACAAGAACCAGGTGCATTATTTCATGTTATCTATATCAAATGTCTATATCATATCTATTCAAATGAGAGATCCTATATGGGGGCTATAAAATGTTTGTCATTCTTTGGTTTGCCACTGAATTTCAGAGGGCTGGTGGCTTCATTACCTCCTTCCAGTGCCCTGTAATACAACAAGAAAGAATGCGCCTGGTTCTTGTGAGTTTTATTGTATGTTAGAGCTAAACTTTGCAGGAAAGCGGTTCCTTTGGAGACCTCTGCTCTTAGGTGTTAGGATCATATAAACTGGTGCAATTTCCTGCTGGTGTGAGTTGTTGGAGCATAGCACTTTGAGCATGTCAGGACTACATGTTTTGCCATAAGGCAGAGTGAATGGTATTGCATTAATTGTCTTATGGTTATTATAACTTCATATATTTCTGTTTTAGCATTGCAATGTTGACAGAAGGTGCATCACCTACTTTAACTCACTTGGAGAGACAGAGTGGCAATGCCAAGCAATTGCTCAGCACTGGTCGTAAGTATTCATTGTTTTGTTTAAAAGTCTACTTTAAGTGCCAATTTATCTAAAATGGCAGTACCTGCTAGTACTATAATTAATTTTCCAGCTGACCCGATTTCTAATCAAATGCCTCACAACCACAACTCGCATAGTATCCAGTATACAGTCCCACTGTTGCACAATTAGTTCCCGTGACTAGCACAAGTACTCCTCACTGTATCTTAAGTTTGTTATTAGGACACACAAAAAAGAGTAGATTATGACAAAATGTTTATTTTGAAATTAATTGTTGGAATTGTATGCTAGTGGCAATTGTGATTTTGTTGATTACAGTGCATTTGCAGCCTCAAGGGGAGTAAAAGGAGAGTGGGACCTCAAAACCACAAAACATAATTTGCAAACCGATTCAGTGTCATGTGGTATCCACACACTTGCAGTAAGTTATCAAGCGTAGATCATTGCATGCATGTTTTTTAAACAAATTAAATTTAAACTTATTATCATACATAATCTTCCTTTGTACATGGTTTTATTAAAGTGCCAATAATTGTCAGATTCTGTAGTGACAGATAGGTTTCTCTCTATCTTATTTTTATTCTTTAAAAATGTTTGTCTTCCTTTAAGTTTGCCACTGAATTTCTGAAGGCTGGTGGCTTTATAACCTCCTTCCAGTGCCCTGTAATACAACAGGAAAGAATGCGCCTGTCCTCACTTTTGTTTGAATCTTTAGGTATGTGCCTTATTGATGGAAATGTTTTAAATGGGTATTATTATACATTTAAAAGTTCTGAGATTTGGCCCCTTGCCATATTTATTGCTCATTTAAAACTGTTGTTGAAGGATACTGGGTAATCAGATCCTCCATGGTCAGTCAAATAAGTAAAGTAACAGGCCACTGTTGAATAAGTAAATGTATATTTATTCAATCAAAATAAATAAATAAAAATCTATAAACCAAAGTGCATATGCAAGCAAGAAAAAAAAAAAAAAAAAAATTAATAAACACTTTTTTTTGTATATGTTTACAGATCGAACCAAAAAATGTGGAATTTGTGCCAAAAATATTTCAGGAAGAAAGAAAGTAAGTGCATTTATGTATGTATATGTATATATAAGTTATTTATTTTTTGTATATTTTTGCTGTCGTTTTAGGGCCACAAATCTACTTATAACTTTGCTACATTTGTTTGCCATTTATACCTTCATTACCTCGATTAACTGAATTGAACTCATCAAAGCTGTAGTTTTGCACAGTTATGTGGGATAGCTTTAAATAGTCTCTCTTATGGCACTAGGACACATATATCTCAAACTTTACGAAAATCAGGCAAATACATTTTTAAGTTAAGGTTCCGTATTTCTGCTGATGTAAGTTGAATAAAAAAATCATAATATGCTTCTGGTAGCTGTGCTGTAAATAAGTACAGTCAGGTCCATAAATATTGGGACATCGACACAATTCTATTCTTTTTGGCTCTATACACCACCACAATGGATTTGAAATGAAACAAACAAGATGTGCTTTAACTGCAGACTTTCAGCTTTAATTTTAGGGTATTTACGTATTTAAGAGATTTTTTAAGGGAAAGAAGTGGAATGTTATGCAATGGCCAAGACAATCACCTGACCTAAATCCGATTGAGCATGCATTTCACTTGCTGAAGACAAAACTGAAGGGTAAATGCCCCAAGAACAAGCAGGAACTGAAGACAGTTGCAGTAGAGGCCTGGCAGAGCATCACCGGGGATGAAACCCAGCGTACGCTGATGTCTAATTGATCTCCAGACTTCAGGCTGTAATTGACTGCAAAGGATTTGCAACCAAGTATTAAAAAATGAAAGTTAAAGTTAAAGTTAAAGCACATCTTGTTTGTTTCATTTCAAATCCATTGTGGTGGTGTATAGAGCCAAAAAGATTAGAATTGTGTCTATGTCCCAATATTTATGGACCTGACTGTATATTACACATAACCCTTTCACAAGCTCGCCTTCCGAAAATTGGACCCTTGACATATTTCTTGCTCATTTAATACTATTACTTTCCATTATTTATGAATTAAATGTGTATTTACTGTATGCATATGGATTCACCCTGTATGAAAGTTTAAAGTCAGATGATCAGTGGGTTGAGTTAAGTGTATTGACTGGGTAATTTGGGTCAATGTATAGAATATAATTTTTTTAAGCATTTACTGTATTAAAACCTTATCAACAGATTGTTAAAATAATCTATTTTAGCAGCCTTATATATATATATATGAGACTTGTATACATGAGGTTCACATCCCTATTGTATATGTGATTTCACTGTATTTTGTTTTAACAGATGGCATGTACCTGTGGGGCAGTGCTGCATGTACTGTGTGCAGCCACACCCATGTGCTACATATGTCAAGGTAAAACTGTATTTGAATTGTCTCATCACGCATGCACATACGGTACATTAAGCAATCTCCTTTGTCCTGTTATCAATGCACATACAATGAGGGTATACATGGTTCCCTAACAAGTGGCAAATGTGGTTTGATTGTCTGTTTAATGAGTAAATCTAAGAAGTAATGTCACAACAGAAGTGAACTCTACTGCATGGCTCTTTTATCTCAACAAATGAAAATGTAACGCAAAAATGCAATTAGTATTTTTTATTCACATTCACATGCTCACTCACTCATTCCAGTAACATTAAACACCAAAAAGGTTTTGCACTCATCTTTTTCTTTATGACTGTAGTGATGTTTTTATGCACTAGTCATAAGCACATTTGTTGTAGGTGATGTCACAAAATTTTGTGTATAACTTTCTATACAGAAGACAGCAACCCATTGGCCCAAATCTCTTTGCCTGCATCAGATACTGCAGCACACTCAGGTAATTATATATTATATTAATGACTTTTTTGTTATTGACTGGTTGGATCTCTTGCACCAGTTGCTATGAAGTCTCATTTAGATTATCTCTCACATTTATGTATTCTGTTTAACACAGCTGACCCAGACGTGTTAGTTGAGACCTCTGGATCTGATGAAGGCTCTGCACTACAACAGGGTAACTTTTCTAATTCTTGCATTTGACTGACCTAACTGAACTTTGGCTAAACCTCATTTGCACTATTACAGTCACTTCACCTGGGATAGCCATTTTCCAAATTAGTTTTCAATTCATATTCGATGAGTCAGTGTAAACACTATGCACATTTGCAGGCCAAAACAAGGCCCTAGTTCTCATATATGGTCTGTTTGTTGTTATTTTCTCTAGGTGGTCAACCGATATATCAGTCGATATTTGTCATTTTTCATATCAGAAATCATGTCAGAAAAGGAGTGTCTGAGTTTAGTTTGTTTGTGTAGACACAAGTATTGTTTGTTTAGAAACAGGTGTGTTAGCTAGTAATCACACATATTCTGACATATTTTTGAACAGAAGAGAAAGTTATATCCATGTTGGAGGCCATAGGTAAACCTGTGGCCTGTTGCAGCGAGGAAGAGATGGAGGAAACCAAGGAGGAAGAGAGGCATAAGCACAATGGAGAAAGACATAGGGAACACGAGGGAGTGCAGGAAAAAGAAAAGAAAGTGTATAAAGTTTTAGGAAGGCTAACAGCACAAGGAAAGACCTACCAGGTAGATGAAGATGAGCTGAAGAGAAGAGTCAAAGGAGAAAACATGTCCACAAACATGTTCAGAGCGTTAATAAGGGTTTGTATTGCCTACATTTACGTATAAAAGCACAAAAGTAGTTATAAGATGTAGTGGCCAAATAAAATAGTTTAAGGGCTGCAAGTTAATAAGAAAGCATAAATATCACTGTTTTTTTAAACGCAAGGTTGCATCATCTTGGGATTATTAGTGGTCACAAATCATACACAGTTTGCCACATTTGCCTCTTATGGCTATTTATAGAATACATGAGTGATATTTAGAAAGCTCTCTGCTCACATGCTTTGCATCTGTGGACACTGTACTTGTTTATACATAGGTTGGCAAAAAAGATGTTCCACCCAATGTGCTGCAGCAGCCTAAAAAGGCAAAGACAAAGGTGACGATATTCAGCACTTTAACAGAGGGAGAGGCGGAAGGACCTTGCCAAGGGGTTTGGAATGCACTGACCAAACATGTGCCAAAAGACCAACTACTTTCTGGGATACCTGAAGAGGACATCCCAGCAACACTGTAAGTATGTCTGTGTAAGCTCTCTTTCTTCCTCTGTTTGGTATCATGTCTTATAATATATTGGTGGCTGCACCTTTATTTATTGGCTATGAGGAAAACATCCAGGAGTGAGTTAAGATGTGACACTGTATATCAGTATTTATTTTCCCAAAGAAATAAGAATTATTTATTGTATTCAGCCTGACATCCTTTTTGAAAAATAATGATTTTTAAACTTATGTCTGCTTTGCTGAACATTTAAATACATTTTAAGGATTGGGCATCTTGAATGTTGTTTTAATGTACGACCAATGGCAAAAGTTCCTTGGTTTTAAGGGCCATATTTACTAAGGGTTTAGCGCAAACCCTCTTTTGGCATTAAAATCTTACTGAATTTAAGTTTTTATTAGCACACAGTGAAAAAATAGCACTTTTTGTAGATGTTTTAGTTGTTTGTTAAAATTAACTGGCCTAATGTGCATTTTATTCTTACATTACCATTGTACAAACCTTTTTAGCCTGTCAACTAGTCCCTGTATCAAGAAGTCAGTTAATCAACTAGAGCAAAAAATGTAATGTCTTTTGTGATTTATAACAGAAAAGTGATGATAGCAGCTCAAGTAACATGTACATTTAAATATTGTTTTGCAGGAACCATTGAACAAATGAAGCTTAATGTGCAAAACCTTGGCCCTGAATCAGAGCTGGATTTGGCCACTCACCGCTTTGGACCTACAGCAGCTGATTTTTTCTTTTCCTTTTTAGAGGACTGTATGAAAAAACTCAGCACCCATAAGGGGCACACATATACTAATGTGGAAGTCACATCATACAAATCAGTTCAGATTTGTAAAAAAACAGGAAAGTTCAGATTACTTGATCATAATTTGATTTTTATTTCATTCTAGACAATACAAAATACAAAGTTTTATTTTGTGGTCAGTTTATAGTAAATATATATTGGATTACTGAAGGTAACAGAGATGTATTAGATAACAAATACAAAGTTTGATAAAAATGGCAAAAATATGCACTTGAATAAAACATTTCTTTTAAACTTTATTTGAATTACTTTTTTGGC
>NW_020523831.1:625000-657775 GCF_003368295.1 Carassius auratus | reverse complement strand
TACAAATCTGCAATAGCTGTCTTTCATGGCTTATTCTTTCTTTAGATTTGAGTATTATAATGAGGAGATGCTTGAGTCTCACTACATTACAAATATTTATTTTTTATTTTTTATTCAAAGGAGATATTGATACTTTGGCTCTCTATGTAAGTAAACTTTTAAAAATCATTAGTCGTTTCTTTATGATGTTAGTAATGAGCTAAAAACAATGGTTTATTTCTGTAGTTTATGTGCTATTGCCTAAAAAACAGAACAGCACATGTTGTGGTCATTACATTAAATAATGATTTAAATTATATTGATTGCTCAGGAAGTTTTCCATTCTTTCAACCCTCAGTTGTGTAAGTAATACTCTTAAGCCCCGTTCACACCAAGAATGATAACTATAAAGATAACGATATTAGCGTCCACACCAGTGTACCACATCGTCTGTTTATTCTGAGTGCATGTGCGTCTGCCGCTTTAAATCTCGAGCCCGTTATAGCAGGATGGATTCTGATTGGATGTCAATATTTATATCGTTCATCAGCTGGAAAAAAAATCATTCTGAAAGTGATTCCTATGATACCGTTTCTCTATGCCTTCATCGTTATTGTTGTAGTATGGACTCTGTTATTCTTTAATATTGAGAACGATTTTTAGAACTATATAGTTATCGTTATCATTATAGTTATCGTGCTTGGTGTGAATGGGCCTTTAAACATTATTTTGAGTACAAGTGATATTAATAGGGCATTCTTTAATTATGCTATTGTTGTTATTTATTACTATCAAATATTTAATATAAATGAGATAAACAATTAATCCCTATTTAGGGCAGTTTATTTAGTTATTTATGTATTATGCTTACTGATTTGCATTTAATAATGTAACTGTCTTTATTTCTTTCTGTGTGTGTCTGTCCCTATCTTTCCTGTCCATATCTTTATATGCTTTACTAAACCCTTTATCTTGCTTATTTCATTTACATTAATTTTATCCTTTCATTTCCAAACTGATAACTGGCCTGCCACATCAAATGCTGCTGCACTGCTTGCTGCTTTGCTTGCTCGCACTATAAACTGCAAGATGCAAATTCAGATCTGCTTCTAACCCTTACGCAACTACGCCTAGCTTGCTTAGCATCTTTGAAAAAAAAGGCCAGAACCCTCAATTTTTGATCTACGACCATCTATGATTCTGGAAAACTTGATACACTGTTAATACTTGATACACTATTTATACTTGATACCACAAAGATTTACACCCAATCTTACAACCTGAAAAAATCAATCTCAAACCACAGAAAAAAAAAAAAAACTGATAAGAAAACTGAGCTGCATCTTCAGAAGGAGTAAGTAAATTGACCTCTTCACTGTTTTCACTGTTTGTATATTCGTCAAGGACCACTGATTTGACGACTACATCAGCTTTGACACAACGATAAGATTTGTTACATTTTATATATATCAGTAAATATATTCAATAATCAGTAATTAAAAAAAATATTCTTACATTTACTACATTTACTTCCCAGTGATTAAAAGTCAATATGCCAAGAAAAGGAAAGAGGAGTGAATCACAGAAACAGCGCAGAAAGCTACAGTCTTCATTGGGCACCAGTAACAGTACCAACTCTGTATCAGGTATGAGTGATGAAAACCCGTATGTGCTGTCTGTTAAAGCGTCTCACTGTCAGACCGATGTGAGGTACAGTGTGTATTCCAGAGGGCGTCAGTGTACTTGTAATTCCTTAATATTCCTAGCAGTCCATAGTGAAAGAAATGAGCTACAGAGTTTCGATTTAGATAGCATTTTACAGAAAGGTGATGCAGTCTACACTAATGTCAAACGAGCTCTGCAGAGCAAAGGACAATTTGTGGGTAATTTTCTAAATTTTGATGAGCTACCGCAGACAATTCAGACAAACTCTCGCTGCTACAACATCCTGAAACATCCCCAGAGGTTTGGATTTCTGAGAGATACACCTGCACTAGGCAACTATGAAAATCTTGAGAATACTTTGCAGTGTCTCAGAGCTGAAGTGAGTGATGCTTTGCTGTTGTGTGGATGCTCTTGCATCGCTGTATTCAGAGATCGATCAGGGAGGTTTGGTTATTTTGATTCTCACTGCAGATCAATATATGGAATGCCTGTTGAAGAAGGCACAGGCACAGCGGTATTCCTGACGTTTTATCAATTATCGGATCTTGTGGACAGACTTTTACTATTGTTTCAAGGGTGTTTCGATATGAGAGACCAGGAAGAGTTTGAGCTGCTGCCTGTATCATTCATTAGCATGATGACTGAAAGCTGTGTACGTACTGAAGTCTCATTTGAGAACAGAGCTATGTCAAATGATGAACAATGCTCATCTGCTGATGCCCCACAACAGTATTTAGAAGTCAAAGATCCAGCACAACAACTATCTGACACTTCTGTTAACAGAGCCACATCAATTGATGAACAAGCCCACTTGACTGAAGTCTCCCTGAACTGCTGTGACCTTGAACTTAATGTGCAACCATCTGTATCGTTTGAGAAGAAAGATCTGTCAAACGATGAACAATGCTCATCTGCTGATGCCCCACAACAGTATTTAGAAGTCAAAGATCCAGTACAACAACTATCTGACACTGCTAACACAGTCACATCAACTGATGAACAAGCCCACTTGATTTATCAAGATAAAATGGAAGTTCAAACTACTGTTGTTCAAAATCAAGACAAATATAAAAATGTACCATTGAGTGAACTTTCTCATAACATACTGTCACAGGATCAATTGCCATTTTCAGCTCCAAATCACCAGAATTCACATTTCACAGTCAAGCAGACAGAAAAGCTGAACAAGACTCAAAAGCGAAAGTCTTACTATAAAAAATGGTACAAAGAAATGGTTCAGAGGCAAGGTGATTATGACAAAAAACAGGCTGTACGTGAAGTCTATGATTATAAAACAAGTAGTGAATACAGACAAAGACATAACCAAGCCATGATGAACAACTATTGGAATAAAATTACTTATAGAGAAAAACACAAAGAAGCAATGAAAAACAACTATAAAAATAATGAAAAATACAGAGGGAATAAAAAGAGTAAAATAACATTGAATTACAAGAATGATGAACAATACAGGGAGAGACAAAAGAATTATATCATTCAGAATTACAGAAATCGGGAACAGTTCAGGGAGAGACAAAAGAATTATATCATTCAGAAATACAGGAATCAGGAACAATTCAGAGAGAGACAAAAGAATTATATCATTCAGAATTACAGAAATCGGGAACAGTTCAGGGAGAGACAAAAGAATTATATCATTCAGAATTACAAGAACAATCCTAAATATGAGAAAAAGCATAAGCAACATCTTGTTGACAGATATTTAAAAGATCCCATTTTTAGGCAAAGGCAAAAGGACCATTACACAAACCGATGCAAAAATGATCCTAATTTCTATAAAAAAAGGAAGGAAATTTTTAAACAGCATTATCAATGTGATGCTCATTTTAGGGTTCGTCAGAAAGAATATAATTTATTCAAATCTAAATGCAAAACATCTGCGCTTAAGGTACTTCAAAAAGTACATTGTGCACAAGAGATACAGTACAAATACAAAAAAATGTATTTGATGCGCTGGCAAAGAGAAACATTACAAGATAAACAGCATGACATAGTACAAGATCCAGGCATGTTAAGAGCCTTAAATGTTTTCAGAGATGTTATAAAACAGGGGCCAACTTATGTCTGCACATGCTGTGCCAGAGCACTCTTCTCCAATCAAGTGCGTAATTGTGAATTGCATAAATATAAACAAAATCCTACAGTTGCTGCACTTTGCTTGACTGGAAACTATGTTCACATCTGCTCTGACTGCCCTGATCGATGTGCCTTGGAGAACATGAAAACAGAATGGATCTGTCACAGCTGCCATACGACGCTTTTGAGAGGTCTAATGCCAGATATTGCTGTAGCTAATATGCTTCAGTTCACCCCCATTCCTTCAGAACTGTGTGATTTGAATATTCTAGAAAGACATGTCATTGCAAAGTACATTCCCTTTGCGAAAATTTTAACACTTCCTAAAGGCCAACAGAAAGCTATAAAAGGAGCTGTAATTTCTGTTGCATCTGAAGTGGAAACAACAGTAAATTGTTTACCAAGGCCCAGAAGTGAATCACAGCTTCTTACAGTGAAACTGAAAAGACGTCTGTGCTACCAAGGTCACTATCAGTTTCAGACTTTGAACATGCGTAAGGTCTTGTCTGCTTTAAGTAAACTAAAGGAAATGCATTCAGAATATAAAGATATCATCATTAATGCAGCACTCTCAGAAGAAGAAATGTTCAATGAGCATGAACAGTCCGCAAATGACGTCAGTGTTCCTGATGAGGAAATGGATGTTGAGAGCAGCAGTCAAAATGAGAATACTGAAGAACAGAGCAATGAGAATCAACACAATGATTTAAGTGATGACCCTGAGAATACTGCAGAAGAGCAATCAAGAGGCCTTGCTTTGGATACATGTCTTCAGCCCCCAGATCTTGGTCAGCAGCTGTTGTCTTATGATGACGGAATATTTTGCATTGCCCCAGCATCGAAAAATAGTCCTGTTAGCATTTTCAAAGTTAAAAAACTTGAATCAATGTCTTTCCCGGTTCAATTCCCTGATGGGAAAAATACCTTTGATGAGCCTGACAGAGCAAAACATGTTTCCCCCAGCAGATACTTTAACACAAGGCTATTTTCTATTGACAATCGCTGTGCAAGAGACACAAACTACATCTTCTTCGCTCAGTTTGTCACTGAAATGCATATGGCCACATCTAGTATGTCTATCCAGCTGAGAAAAGCAAAACCCATGACCCGTGATGGACGCAGAATAAACTGTTCACTGCTGCAGGACAAACAGGAGTTAGAAAAGCTTGTGAATAATAAGGAGGCAACACGTTTCATGCAACCATTAAGAGGGACTCCAGCATACTGGGAGAAAACTATGCGTGACTTATTTGCTATGTTGAGACAACTGGGCACTCCCACGTTTTTCTGTACATTTAGTGCTGCTGAGATGAGATGGCCTGAAGTGATTACTGCTATTAAAGCACAACAAGGTGAAACTGTGAACTTTGATGAATTAGACTGGTCTGAAAAATGTGAAATCCTGAGAAGCAACCCAGTCACAGCCATGCGCATGTTTGAAAAACGTGTTGAAGCCTTAATGAGGGATCTAATCATGTCACCCGCTCGGCCTATCGGTGAGGTAATTGACTTTTTTTACAGAGTAGAATTTCAGTTACGTGGGTCTCCGCACATTCACTGCTTATTTTGGGTGAAAGATGCCCCAGAATTCGAAAATGATGAAGATCAGGATGTTTGTGATTTCATTGATAAATATATATCATGCAAATTACCAGATCCAAACAAAGACCCAGAACTGCACAGAATTGTAAGTGAAGTACAGATGCACAGCCGTAATCACTCCAAATCCTGTAAAAAGAACAAGAAGCACTGCAGATTTGGATTTCCTAAACCACCCATTAACAGAACCACAATAACCCGCCCCAGACCTCCTCCTGCAGAAAATTCTGATGATGAGAATGGATCAGAGGAAAGAGATTATGCCACCGTTGCAAAAGAACAGCTACAGAAGGTGTGGGATCTACTGAATGACTCAAGTCAGAGTTTTGAAACCATTACACAGCTACTGAATCAAGCAAACATGACTTATGAAGAGTATGAGAAACATATCGAGGTGCTGTCTACATCAAGTTTAATAGTTATGGAGAGACAACCACAGGACTGCTGGGTAAATGGCTACAATCCAATGTTATTAAGAGCTTGGAATGCAAACATGGACATACAGTTCATTCTGAACCCCTACAGCTGTATCATGTACATGCTCTCGTACATTTCAAAATCTGAACATGAGATGAGTGACTACCTGAAGAGAGTGGTAAAAGACTCAAGCCATGATAACCTGTCTGACCGTGAGTGCATGAAACAGGTCATGAATGCCTATTCAAAGAACAGAGAAGTCAGCGCTCAAGAGGCAGTCGCTCGCACATGCAGTCTGAAATTGAAATCATCATCGCGTTCTGTCATTTTCATACCCACTGATGACAATGCTGTAAAGATGAGTTTACCAATGAGGTACTTACAGACCATGGATGATGATGTGGAGAATGTGTGGATGACAGGATTGCCAGACAAGTACAAGGCAAGACCCAATAGGCCTGAATTTGAGAACATGTGCCTGGCAGAATTTGCAAGTGAATACCGCATTGTTTATGGAGGACAGACAAAAGGTAAAAATGTTTTGCCACTTCAAAAAAATATGGGACGCATACAGAAAAGAACAAGGGGAAAGCCTGCTGTTATTAGATTTGCTCGTTTTTCACAAGAAAAACATCCAGAAAAATTCTATGGAACTCTTCTAAAACTTTACCTACCATATCGCAGAGATGAACAGCTGAAGTCCACAAGATTCTCCACATATGAATCATTTTATGCATTTGCTTCAGTAAAACTACCAGGCACTGATGAACTACAGCGTGTGTTCGACATTGTGAATGAAAACCGTAAGAAATATGAAAAACATAATGAGGCTATAGAAAAAGCAATCGAGGATTTTGAACAGAATGGGCCAATTGAAGATGCATGGACTACACTGGCACCTGCAAATGAAATGATCAGATTGGAGAGCATTATGGAGCGTGAACCCACTGATCCTAATGAAGTGAATGAGCAAGAAGACGTTCCTGAATACACAGCATCTACCTCTGTCAGTAACACAGCTATGCCACTCATGGAAGTTACCCAGCTAAATCATGCTCAGATTCGCAGAATGTATCAGAGCTTGAATCAAACACAAGCTTCCATATTTTATGCTGTGCGAGATTGGTGCAAAAGATGTGTTTCTGGTGAAAGCCCACAACCATTTCTGTATTTTTTGAATGGAGGAGCCGGAGTTGGTAAATCACACGTTATTAAATCTATTTATGCAGAAGCATCCAAAATCCTGCGTAGGCTTCCATGCATGCGAGAGCATACTGACATTTCACAGCCTACTGTTCTTTTAACCGCATTCACAGGCACTGCAGCCTTTAATATCTCCGGTAAAACACTGCACTGTCTTTTGAAGCTCCCAAGAAGCTTGAAGCCTCCTTACCAAGGCCTGGGAAACAGCTTGGATGAAATGAGGGCGGACCTTTCTAATGCACATATTTTAATTATTGATGAAATCTCAATGGTGTCAAAACAGTTGTTTGCATATGTGAACTGGAGACTGCAACAGATTAAAGGAAACCAGAAACCTTTTGGTGGATTGTCCATACTCGCTGTTGGTGATTTTTTCCAGCTGCCACCACTTGGAAGAGCAAAACCACTCTGTGTATATGAGGACCATGTGCTGGACTTCTGGAGAGATCATTTTCAAATGATAACACTGACACAGATAATGAGGCAGAGAGATGATCTTGCATATGCTGAGCTACTCAATCGTCTGAGGGTGAAACAGAAGCAAGCAAAACTGACTGATGCAGACAAGTGCATGTTAGAAGCGGTCATAAGATCATCCCCTGAAGAGTGTCCTATTGATGCATTACACATCTATGCAACTAATAAAGAAGTAGACAGTCATAATTCTGAAGCCATATCCTCGCGCTTTTCAGATATCATTAACCTTGATGCGCATGACTATAAAAAAGATCCACGAACAGGTGAGATGAAAAGGCAAGCTGTTCCATTAAAAGGCGACAAACATGATCTAATTGATACACTACAGATTGCTATTGGTGCACGTGTGATGCTTACTAGAAATATTGATGTAGAAGATGGTCTGGTTAATGGAACTTTTGGCAATGTTGCAAAAATAACAGCTCAAACTCGAGGTGGTGTTCCTGTTGTTCAATCAATTGGTCTTCATCTAGATAATGTGACTGCTGGACAGAAACATCGCAACATAGCACCCGATGGAGATGACAATATTGTCTATATTGAGAGGTCAGAGGAACCACTAAAAAAAAAAGGAACAGTTCGAAGGCAATTCCCCATGAAACTTGCTTTTGCTTGCACAATCCATAAAGTCCAAGGAATGACAACAGATTGTGCTGTTGTATCTCTGAAGCGCATATTTGAATCAGGCATGGCATATGTTGCACTCAGCAGAACAACAACACTCAGCGGACTGCACATTACTGACTTTGATGAAAATAAAATTTTCTGTGATCCAGAGATAAATGCCTCCTTGGAGAACATGACAAAAGCAGATTTTCAGAATATTCAACCCATCCTTCACATTGTACAAGATTCAAAAATAAATTCTGCTCTTAAAATCATTCATCATAACACAGAGGGACTGGAGTGTCATTTAGATGATTTGAAATGCCATCATGAACTTTTACTGGCTGATGTTTTGTGTCTCACCGAATCACACCTGTCAGGCTCAGCTGTTCCTGCATACCTCCAGCTGGATGGATACACCATGTACAAACGCAACAGACATGCATCCTACACAAACTACGCCCATTTGGCAAATAAGAAAGGTGGTGGAGTGGCAATTTATGTGAAGAACAACTTTCAAGTTTCTCCTCTGATGTATATACAGAATGTCACTGACCTGGAATATTTGGTTTTGAAGATAAAAGCCCCCAAACAAGCACTTCTTGCAGTGATTTACAGACCACCCAGTTATAATTTAGCAGAATTTTTGGCAAACCTGAATGCCCTCTTGACATCTCTGGAGATCATGGATTATAGGCCCATTATAGTGTGTGGAGACTTTAATGAAGATCAGCTGTCTCATCACAACAAACCTATTCTCAATCTGTTTGAAGATAAAGGATACAATCAGCTAATCAGCACCGGTACAACAGAAAACAACACTCTTCTGGATACTTTTTTCGTAAGTGGTGCACACTCAAACGTAAGAGCAGGAGTTCTACAGACATATTACAGCTATCATGATCCTGTGTATTGTGTTTTAGAATAAATACATCACATATAAAAGCCTGCATAGATCTCTCACACTTTTGTAACTTTATTTAATGATTTTGAGAAATACAAATAGAATACAATCAAATTCAGTGTATATTACTAAACATCGCATTCTGTGTTTATTTCATGTGTGCATGTGTGTGTGAATGTGTTAAATAGGGAAGGGGTGTTTGTGTGTGTGAGAGAGAGAGAGCGAGAGAGAGAGAGAGAGTATGAGTGTGTTAGATAAAGAATGAATGGAGAGTGAATGTCCTTTCCAAGGATCGCCACCTTGACGTGGTGGAAAGGCTTGTGTGTTCCAGTGATCCCAAGCGTAAGTCATTCTGGAGCTTTTCTCTCCAGTTTGTCATGCTTAAGGGTGAGGTTCCAGACTAAGTGCGATCCAGATGGGCATAAACTAAATAAAATTATATTTTCAGCATAATTACCTGAGTTTGTCTTTCTTTTGCATACATAAACTTAGAAGAAAATTTAAAATGTTTAGTCTATTCATAACATGAATCTCAATGGTGTCAAAACAGTTGTATTGTAATAATTTGAAATGAGAGATGATGCATACATCTGTGAAGGTAAAAATATGCCTTTATAAAGGTAAATAAAATTATGCAGATTTTAGAAGTTCACTAATAACATAATATATCACAGCAATGATATTTTGTTTTATTTTTAATTTAAACACATTAAATATGACATATAGATAAATATATAGATAGATAGATAGATAGATAGATTAGAAACAGATTATAGATAGATAGATAGATAGCTAGATAGATTAGAAACAGACAGATTATAGATAGATAGATAGATTAGAAACAGATTATAGATAGATACAGTCAGAAGATAGATTAGAAACAGTCAGATTATAGATAGATAGATAGATAGATAGATAGATAGATAGATAGATAGATAGATAGATAGATAGAAACAGTCAGAAGAAAGACAGATAGATTAGAAACAGATTATAGATAGATAGATTAGAAACAGACAGATTATAGATAGATAGATAGATAGATAGATTAGAAACAGTCAGATTATAGATAGATAGATAGATAGATAGATTAGAAACAGACAGATTATAGATAGATAGATAGATAGATAGATAGATAGATAGATAGATAGATAGATTAGAAACAGACAGATTATAGATAGATAGATAGATTGATAGATAGATAGATAGATTAGAAACAGACAGATTATAGATAGATAGATAGATTAGAAACAGACAGATTATAGATAGATAGATTGATAGATAGATAGATAGATAGATAGATAGATAGATAGATATATAGATAGATAGATAGATTAGAAACAGACAGATTATAGATAGATAGATAGATAGATTAGAAACGATAGATAGATAGATTAGAAACAGACAGATTATAGATAGATAGATAGTTTAGAAACAGACAGATTATAGATAGATAGATAGATTAGAAACAGACAGATTATAGATAGATAGATAGATAGATAGATAGATAGATAGATAGATATGATGAGTTTGAATGAGTTTGAATGGGTTAGTAATAGTACATAGAATATGTACATAGTACATAGACTATGAGTTTAATGGAGATAGATAGAAACAGTCAGAAGAAAGACAGATAGATTAGAAACAGATTATAGATAGATAGATTAGAAACAGACAGATTATAGATAGATAGATAGATAGATAGATAGATAGATAGATAGATAGATTAGAAACAGTCAGATTATAGATAGATAGATAGATAGATTAGAAACAGACAGATTATAGATAGATAGATAGATAGATAGATAGATAGATAGATAGATAGATTAGAAACAGACAGATTATAGATAGATAGATAGATTGATAGATAGATAGATAGATTAGAAACAGACAGATTATAGATAGATAGATAGATTAGAAACAGACAGATTATAGATAGATAGATTGATAGATAGATAGATAGATAGATAGATATATAGATAGATAGATAGATTAGAAACAGACAGATTATAGATAGATAGATAGATAGATTAGAAACGATAGATAGATAGATTAGAAACAGACAGATTATAGATAGATAGATAGTTTAGAAACAGACAGATTATAGATAGATAGATAGATTAGAAACAGACAGATTATAGATAGATAGATAGATAGATAGATAGATAGATAGATAGATAGATAGATAGATAGATAGATAGATAGATATGATGAGTTTGAATGAGTTTGAATGGGTTAGTAATAGTACATAGAATATGTACATAGTACATAGACTATGAGTTTAATGGGCTTCAGTGTGTTTAGATTTGAATTTTTGACAGTTGGAGTTTGACGGAATGTTCAGTTGAGCAGAGGCTTTTCAATGCAAGTCTATGGGAGTTTTTATGATTTTTAATCTTCAGTTTTATGAAAAGTATAAGTCCGATCAGTCTAAAAAGATATAGCAACTAACTTCAGATCAGTTTGAAGATCTGGGCTGAGTTTGGAGTCTGTAGAGTTAAAGCTCTAGGAGGAGTAGCAGTTGAAAATTTTAGTCTCAGAAGAATAATAATAATAATAATAAGTTTAAATAGAATATCAGTAAGTTGGCTCTCTCAAGCCAACTTAATAAGTTTAAATAGAATATCAGTAAGTTGGCTCTCTCAAGCCAACTTAATAATAAGTTTAAATAGAATATCAGTAAGTTGGCTCTCTCAAGCCAACTTAATAACTAGATAAAAAAGTTCGTCAAGACAAACTTTAAGTTGGCTTGAGAAAGCCTGACCAGAAAGTCTGAAAAAGTTTGAAAAGTTTGAAAAGTTTGAAAAGTTTGAAAAGATTGAAAAGTTTAAGTTTAAAAAGTTTTAAGTTTGATGGTTTTCAGTCTGAGATATATAGATAGATAGACAGATAGACAGATAGATAGATAGATAGATAGATAGATAGATAGATAGACACTGTCAGAAGATAGATAGATAGCTAGATAGATATATAGATAGATAGATAGATAGATAGATAGATAGATAGATAGATAGACAGTCAGAAGATAGATAGATAGTTAGATAGATATATAGGTAGATAGATAGTTTGAAAATGTGAAAAGTTTAAAAAGTTTAAAAAGATTTAAGTTTAAGAAGTATAAAAATGACAGTGATTAACATATTGTTAGCATTACAAGCAAGTGACTATCATGTGACAAGCATGTACTTAGCATGATTAGCAAGGTATCTAGCATGTCGCTAGCATAATTAGCAAGTGACTAGCCATGTCGTTAGCATGATTAGCAAGTTACTAGCATGTCGCTACCATGATTAGCAAGTTACTCGCATGTCGCTAGCATGTTGCTAACATGATTTTAACATGATTAGCATGCGACTAGCATGTTGCTAACATGATTTTAACATGATTAGCATGCGACTAGCATGTTGCTAGCATTATTTTAGCATGATTAGCATGTTGCTAGCATGATTTTAGCATGATTAGCATGCGACTAGCATGTTGCTAGCTTGATTTTAGCATGATTAGCATGTTGCTAGCATGATTTTAGCATGATTAGCATGTTGCTAGCATGATTTTAGCATGATTAGCATGCGACTAGCATGTTGCTAGCATGATTTTAGCATGATTAGCATGTTGCTAGCATGATTTTAGTATGATTAGCAGGCGACTAGCATTTTGCTAGCATGATTTTAGCATGATTAGCATGTTGCTAGCATGATTTTAGCATGATTAGCATGCGACTAGCATGTTGCTAGCATGATTTTAGCATGATTAGCATGTTGCTAACATGATTTTAGCATGATTAGCATGTTGCTAGCATGATTTTAGCATGATTAGCATGCGACTAGCATGTTGCTAGCATGATTTTTAGCATGAATAGCACGTTGCTAGCATGATTTTAGCATGATTAGCATGCGACTAGCATATTGCTAGCATGATTTTAGCATGATTAGCATGTTGCTAGCATGATTTTAGCATGTTGCTAGCATGATTTTAGCATGATTAGCATGCGACTAGCATGTTGCTAGCATGATTTTAGCATGATTAGCATGTTGCTAGCATGATTAGCATGTTGCTAGCATGATTTTAGCATGATTAGCATGTTGCTAGCATGATTTTAGCATTATTAGCATGCGACTAGCATGTTGCTAGCATGATTTTAGCATGATTAGCATGTTGCTAGCATGATTTTAGCATGATTAGCATGTTGTTAGGATAGATAGATAGATAGATAGATAGATAGATAGATAGATAGATAGATAGATAGATAGATAGATAGATAGATAGATAGATTAGTTTTAATATAGATAGATGAGTTTGATAGATAGATAGATAGATAGATAGATTAGTTTTAATATAGATAGATAAGTTTGATAGATAGATAGATAGATAGATAGATAGATAGATAGATAGATAGATAGATAGATAGATAGATAGATTAGTTTTAATATAGATAGATAGATGAGTTTGAATATAGATAGATAGATAGATGAGTTTGATTATAGATAGATGAGTTTGATTATAGATAGATAGATAGATTAGTTTTAATATAGATAGATGAGTTTGATAGATAGATAGATAGATAGATAGATAGATAGATGAGTTTGAATGAGTTTGAATGGGTTAGTAATAGTACATAGGTTAGTCTGATTGAGTCTAATGGGCTTCAGTGTGTTTAGATTTGAATTTTTGACAGTTGGAGTTCACGGAATGTTCAGATGAGCAGAGGCTTTTCAATGCAAGTCTATGGGATTTTTATGATTTTTAATCTTCAGTTTTATGAAAAGTATAAGTCCGATCAGTTAGAAAAGATATAGCACACCCGGCGAGATTAGTCTGAAGAGCTGGTCCGAGTTTGGAGTCTGTAGAGTTAAAGCTCTAGGAGGAGTTAGAGTCAGAAAATTTAGTCTCAGAAGAATAATAATAACTAGAATTAAAAGTTAGTGAACTAACTTTGATGTTGGCTTGGCCATCTTGGCCATGGAGCAAAAGAGCCAAAGTACTTGTGTGCCCAACATTGAGTTGCCCCGCTGCAAAATTAATACAAATAATAATGCCATAAAAAAAATACACCTGCAACAGTCTTTTTCCATGCTCCCTTGCTGTTTTCTTTTTTTAATAAAAAGCCTGGGCTATGATAACAGCTATGACAGGGTTGTCTAGCTGGATGTGAAATAAGTCATGCCTATTTTTCTCGTGTATGTATTTCACAGTCCTGCCACCGTCACGTTGTGGGCAACGACACACAAGATAACTGAAACAATGCATTTTAAATCAAGGAGATCATAAGGGGTCCAAGCACAATGGTTTGTATAGATGATGCAGTTACACACTGTTTAAAATTGTTTAATTTGTACTGTATGTTCATTCTATTTATTTATTTGTGCTATTTACATAATGTTTACATTTTTTAAGTTTGTTTATGTTAATTTAAAATAGCACTGCATAGTCTTCACTGTAAGATAAAATACACAATCAAACCAAAATGTATTCAGACACCTTCAACATTTCTCACATAATCACAGTTTATTTGCTGTAGTTTAGAAACTGGTAATAATATATGACAATAACTCAGAACAAATTCATATTGATAATTTCGGATAACTTTGATAAAAAGATATGTAATGGAATCAACCAAAACTTCAGACAGCTGTCAGTATGACAATATTTACACAACTATCAATACTTTGTTGAACAGTTACCAAGCAAGAAATGCTTAATTTGGTTCAGTCTGTGGTGTGAAAAGGTTGCATTAACAGTTAAAGAAAGAAACACTTAAGCAAAACATGGGCAGGTCCTTAATTATTATTTTTTTAATCAATTTCACTGGTAGCCTACAGTATTAAGAATTTGTGGGTATAATATTTCACAGATCACTATTTTGCCATACTCACTTACATAAATGAACTAGTGGCCTGCACCCACTAGTAAAACAATTCTATCTGATTTTTGGATTGACTTTGGATAAATTCTTGTACTACAAGGTAAATCAGTCAAGAGCAGTGAGTGATTTACTTTCATTTTCATACATTAAAGACTCTGACAGCAGAGCTAGTAAATTAGGCGCGGTCCCTTTAAGAGACAAACGCATCCATTATGATGATACACATCCGATTTTTTTTTGCAACTCTTTACTTTCACTTAAGACATAACCACATACTTATTCGAACACACTTTCCAACACGGGTATTTCGACATATTTTGTATGTATTTGTTGTCGGTACAAAAGCAAGAAGACTTTGAGACGCGTCTCTGCTTGCCCTGAACAACACCGCGCTGCTGAATTGAGCTCTTTCGCTTTTCGCTCTTTTTTCTGTTTATTTAAACTGCGATTTGAATTTGTTCGTTCAGGTCCAGGAGGAAGTGAACGTCCTGAACGAGAGCTCGGTTCAGTGTTGACGCGCGGCTCTCTCTCGTGCACACGCGCCATCAGCTGCTCAGTCCAGTTTCCCGCAGTGCGGGGCTGAAGCGCGAGTTTACTGTGACGTTCCGCCTGATGATTCAGTTAGAAACCAGCTAAGACCAGCGTGACAGTGGCCAAAACTACTTTAAAACCATTTAATATATTATTCAAATTGTTTTGTGCCGTTTCGCTGCAGTGTTTTAATGTGAAAGGCTGTAAATTCTCTGTGGACTTCAAGTGTTCAGAGAAATACATTGCCAGCTCGCGAGCAGTTGGATGCCGCGAATATATCATGTTATTACTTTAAACAGTTCAGAAACATCTCAATTTAGCTCTTGGTGTGTTCTAACGTGTGGATTGCGTGCAATAGCGTTTTTAAAATGTCTTAAATAGGAATGAATTCGCTTGTTGTCGGCTCCGTGTAGACAGCCTGAGCTGAGCAACAGTGATTCTTCTCTCGTCTGAGTCTGACTGCTCCCCTCCCCTAAATGTCATTGCAACTGTAGGGGCGCAATTTTTCTCAGACAATGTAAGTCTATGGGTAATGAATTTTGACATTTAAAAATTAATTAAAAAAAAACTTTAAGTCTGATCAGTCTGAAAAGATATAGCACACACCACCGCTCTATCCCGCAGGTGTCTGCCGAGTTTGGGGCTTGTGGCTTTAAAGCCCTAGGAGGAGTAGCGTTCAGAATTTCTGTCAGAAAAATAATAATAAGAAAAAGAAGAAGAAGAAGTTTAAATAGCATAACAGTATGTTGGCTTGTTGCCAAGCCAACATAATAATAATAATAAGTTTAAATAGAATATCAGTAAGTTGGCTCTCTCAAGCCAACTTAATAAGTTTAAGACGGATTTCAGTAAGTTGGCTTTCTCAAGCCAACTTAATAATAAGTTTAAGACGGATTTCAGTAAGTTGGCTTTCTCAAGCCAACTTAATAATAATAATAAGATTAAATAGTAGATCAGTAAGTTGGCTTTTTCAAGCCAACTTAATTAAAGCCAGCTGTGTGCTCAACTGCACACACACACACACACACACACACACACACACACACACAAAGGAAAGGCTTGTAAAAGAAGGATGCCATATGGAAACATACTGTACACAAACTCAGAGGCTAATACACTTTCTGCTTTGAGTAGAAACCGATTGATTCTTTCTGAGGAACTGATTTTGATCAAAGGTCAAGCACAAAAGGGACAGCAGCAAGTCCTGAGAAAAACAGTGGCCTTTCAGAGAAGACTGTCAGTCTATGCATTTTAGTGGTGGGGATTTTTCAGTGACTCGTGGCCTAATTGGATAGTAAAGTGAATTCATGCTATGAATTTGGACTTACTCACTGTTTTCACCTAGGCTATATAGTAAGGAAGTATGCATATTCAAATGCAGCCTGTGACTTTCTTTATGAATGAGTCATTAAACCTTTCAACAGAATCATAATAAAATTACTGACTCATTCAGGAAATCCTTGGAGTAAAAATGGACAATGTAACTAGCACTATTGTTTGTAATATAAGTTCCTCAGTATTAAATTCTTCATTGAGATGTTGTATAAATATTACACTTTTTTAGAATGACTTTAAAGGCTTCTGCTAACTATTCTTTAAAGAGACAATTATAGCATTCCATTTTAGTACATTCCAGTTGCGTCAAAATGCTTTATTTATAACATGAAAAAAAAAGGTTTCTAACCAAAGTGAAAAGCGTTGTCACACAAATAGTATTTTAATATAAAATATAAAATTCAAAACTGCTATTATAATATGTAGTTATCAAAAAGTAGCTGTATTTTTCATAATCGTACAGCTATCATTCAAATTTCACAGTCCTAAATGTTGTGTTATTCAACTTGTCACTCTGAAGGAGAACATTGGTGAAACAAAAGAGACATTCAGCTCCAGCAGCTACTCTCTGTACTGAATTTCACAGCTTCTAGCAGCTTCCAGACTACTCCTCTGTCCCATTGTGTGTCTTTCATCCATTTTAAAGGTCTGTGCCATTGGGAATTTATTTAAGCTTCTTCCTCACCGTCTCCATGTTTGATTATCCAGATGTAGAAAAAGCTCTGGAGGGGGATGTTTTTTTACAAGGCTTACTATTTTTTTATTTTATTTTATTTATTTTTTTGAGAGCCATGTCTCAAATTTACTGGCTGAAAGTAAAAAGACATTGTTGTTCTTGAGGGTGTTGGGATCTGAAATTTAGTAATAATCCCTGTCATAGTCCTGTAATTGGCCATAGTTCTTCATTTCATTCATGTTTTGCTCCAAATAGGCAGACATCTCATCTGGATAAAAATAAATAAATAAACACATTATACTTTATATAAAGTTAACTGAACAGGAAGTACTACTGGAGGCCATGACAGCTCAGGGTATATCTTTTACCTGGTGGCAGGACTCCTAAAATCGCTGTGGCTGAGACATGGCCAAGCTCATTTCGAGCGATGCACCTGTATGTGCCAGAATCCATCTGACTGGTCTCTTCAATCTGCAGCCAACTGGAAAGTTCATACTTCTGAGGGCCACCTCGTGACTACAAGAAAAACAGAGAAAACGAAAGACTGAGGTGGATCCCGACACTATTTTTTCCTATCTACTAAGCAATGAGATCCATTTATACATTTGTAGTTCTTGACAGAATTAACCAGGAACGCCCTTCAGATCTTGAAGCCATAAATACCTGCAGTAAATCATCAGACATGAATATTCCCATTAAATCTGCTGACTGGAAAAATCTGCATAATTCAGTGGAATGGATTTCAATATGGTATCATTAGCCAAAATAACCAAAAATGAAAATATAATCACCCTCAGGCCATCCAAGAATTGTATCATATTAAAAAAAAACAATGGATAAACTGCAGTGAATGGGTGCTGTCAGAATGAGAGTCCAAACAGCTGATATAAACATCACAATAATCCACATGACTCCAGTCCATCAGTTAATATGTTGTGAAGCAAAAAGCTGCATTCACTTGCAGAGGATCCATCAGAGAGCAAGTGATGTGATGGTAAATTTCTCCAAATATGACAAACTCATCTACATCCATAAGGCCATAATCAAGGTTATATATTACTTTGCAGAGTTTTGGTTTGGAAATACTTTACCTGAACAGATATGTGGGGGTCGTCACCAGGTAAAATAACCTCTTTTCCATCTTTCCTCCATTCCACTAGTGCCATGGGAAATGCAAACACCTCACAGAGAAATGCTATACTGCTGCCCGTTGCATTGAGCTGATTATGTGGCGGCACCTTGATGATGGGGACTTACCAGAAATAGAGAAAGAGAGAGAAAGAGATCACATTCTGAAACCACTTCCTATGTCAGCCTGACCCGAAGAGCTGTTTAAAGGTCATAAATCTCCTCTTTAAAGTCACTGGGAAAATAATGTGGGCTAGGTCCGAAATTCCCAAGTGCTGGCAGCCCAGAAAAAAAACACTCACATCACTTGTGAGAAAAATAAATAAATAAGAGAGAGACTAAATAAACATTTGAGACATCTCTCAAATTTCTTAAAAATAATAAAATAAATATTTGTTATATGTGACAGCATATGTAACATGGTCCATGTTTACATTACAGTAAAAAAAAAAATATTCCTAAGTGTTTCCTTTTATATAGATGGTATTGAAAGTAAAAGACTAACACTTGTGAAGATGGAACTGCTTTGATAGTATTTGATTTTTACTGTAGAAATGTTGCAAACTTCTGTCTTATTTTTGTTATTTGATAGGTTTTGAACTTGAACTTTTTTAACAGTTTGTAAACGTGCAAACTTGCTTGTACAGTTCATAAAGTTTTGTTGGTGTTTGTGTCGAAGTGATAAAATAATTCATGTAATCTAAAACATGGCAGCAATGAATGTACTGTATTTTGTGCCAAAGCAATGATAGGCCTAAATGATTGACGGTTTAGCCCTCATGGTCTGATGATGAGCTCGATGTGTGAAGAGTTTTGAAAAAGTTACCTAAATATTGAGAAATGTGTCCTGGCGATTGTAAAAAAAAAAAAAAAAAAAAAAAAAATGTAATAAAAGATTGATAACAATTTAATTATTATGAAATTACATTAGATATTGGTTGAGGGGGAAAGAAAACACTTTTAAGATAATTCTACCTTAAATAAATAAATGAATAAATAAATACATATAGCTATAAATGTTAGAAAAACACTTAGGCTAATTGTAAAAATGTATTAAAGATAAAATATTGGTAGGAAGAAAAAAAAAACTTAAAGAAACAAAATAAATAAAGAAACACATACAAATATATATTGGTTGGAAAAAGCTTATTTTTTGTATTGTTCATACCTGTCCTGCACGGCCCGTCGCTCACATTGACTCCAGGATTTGAATACGCCGCTTCTTTATATTTGCAGATGTTCGTGTAAGTTTGTCCGTCTGAGCCACACAGAGGTTTCTGGGACAAACACACACAATGGGCTTCTGGCTCCTCTCCGTCCGCTCCATCCGACCGGTCCAGTTTGCACTCCATGTTCTCTCCGCACAGTCCATAATAGACGTTTCTCTGGCCGAGGTCACAGGTCTGTCCCTCCAGGTTAGCGCACTGAGAGCAGCAGCCGCATCTGTCCCGCTCCAGTCCCGCTCTACAGCCCAGCGGCAGCGGGCACAGCTCCGGCGCACACTCCTCACACTCCTGCGTCCTGTTCCCCTCGTCAAACTCATCCGTGCCTTTGTAATAGTCAAAGGTAGCCAAGTCCTCGTCCATGTAGTCATCTTTGTAATTGGGGAAACCCTCTGCAGGTCCGAGGTTGAAAATCAAAAGGGCAAACGTAACTATGTGCATTAACATCGTGGGAACTTATGTCTCGTGGCCAGGCTATGTATGCAATAAATGCAACTTTTCCCCTAAAGCTGCGGCTTCATCCCCGGCTGTCGTTCTGCGTGCCTCCGCTTCAGCCCTCAGACAGCCTCTGAAACCATCTGTGGCTGGAAGAAAATAAACACAGCTATCCTCCCCCATGACCTCACAGCTCCATCCTATTGGATTCTAGAGGTGCAAATAAATAAATAAATAAATACAAAATAGAATAAAATAAAAAACAACAATCATGGTGAATTTACAAAACGAAACATTGAGATTAAAAGAAGGTATATACAGTAAAACTGGCGAATAACTACCACTAGGAGGCAGTAAATGTCTAAATTTAGTTTGTAGTTAAAAAGAAATAATTAAATAGAATATAAATTACCATTTTTTCAATTAGGCTATGCATTCTTGTTTTTTTTTTTTTTTTTTTTTTTTGTTGTTTTTTTTTTTTTTTACTTTCTATTATAAAGCGACTTACAAATGAGGACAATAAAAGCAGTCAAAACTGACAAAGGAGCAGAAATATAAAGGCTAAGTGCAAATCACAAAGACTAACATAATACACGTAGCAACGTATACGTTATATATATATAGGGTATTATACACACTAGGGCTGTGCGATATTGAAGAAAAATGCGATATGCGATACCTTGAAGTATGTAAAATAAATTTCTATTATATAAAAAAAACGCATATACAAAATAATAAATAAATGTAATTGTAGCTTTGCTTTCCATACACTTACGTCCTTCTTCATTTAGCTACCACAGCAAAAACTATAGTCTGAGAAAGTTCAAACATGATTAAAGATTTAAGTTTTAGATTCATTATGAAAAAAAATGGCAAAACATTTTGTTATACAACATAAATTACAGGTATATTTTGAAGCAATTGAATATATATATATTAATAAATTTAAATTATGTTATATTGCATGGCATAGGTCCAAAACAGCGGAGACTGGGGTTAGTTGTAACACTTTACTCCAGTGGATATTTGTCAGGGTACATTTATTTATGAAAGTTAATTTATGTATAGTGTAATGTGAAGAATAAGCAACTTCCCGGCCTTATTTTTTGTTCAGTACAGACCAAAAGTTTGGACACTGTCACAGTGTCTGGATTGTGTTCCCTGGGTTTCCACTAGATGTCCTTCTTTCCCACGGTGTCTGTCACTTTATGAACTTTCTGTTCCCTTATTTGGTCACCTTCCTCCTTGTTTGGGTTAATTGATTATTCCCCACCTGTCTCCAGATCCCTCATTACCTTCTGTGTATTTATACAGTCTGTCTGAGTATGTGTCACAGAGTCCTTGTCTTATGTTTAGTTATCGCGATGTGTCCGTTGTCTTATGTCTTTTGTCTGTTTACTTGTTGGATTGATACTCTGGTTTTGACCCCTGCCTGGATTGTTTACCCCTTTGGATTACTCTTAATAAACAAAATACCTGCACGTGGATCTCTCTGTGTATTCCTGTATCCCAGTCGTGACAGACACAGCTTCTCATTCAAAGAGTTTTCTTTATTTTCATGACTATGAAAATTGTAGAGTCACACTGAAGGCATCAAGGGCTATTTGAGCAAGAAGGAGAGTGATGGGGTGCTGCTCCAGATGACCTGGCCTCTATAGTCACCGGACCTGAACACAATCGAGATGGTTTAGGGGTGAGCTGGACCGCAGACAGAAGGCAAAAGGGCCAACAAGTGCTAAGCATCTCTCGGGGAACTCCTTCAAGACTGTTGGAAGACCATTTCAGGTGACTACCTCTTGAAGCTCATCAAGAGAAGGCCAAGAGTGTGCAAAGCAGTAATCAAAGCAAAAGGTGGCTACTTTTGAAGAACCTAGAATATGACATATTTTCAGTTGTTTCACACTTTTTTGTTATGTATATAAGTCCATATATAATTCCACATTTGTTAATTCATAGTTTTGGTGCCTTCAGTGTGAATCTACAATTTTCATAGTCATGCAAATAAAGAAAACTCTTTGAATGAGAAGGTGTGTCCAAACTTTTGGTCTGTACTATATACTGTATACATATATATTTTTTTAAATTTGTTTCTAATTAATGAATTAATTTTTATTTAATAAATAAATTATTTACATTAGCTAAATAAGTGTAGCAACAAGGATTTAAATATACCAAAATGAAGGCCGGGTAGTTATACTATAAACGCTATACAGAATTATAGCGATTAACTTTAGAATTTGTATTTATTTATGTATATATATATATATATATATATATATATATATATATATATATATATATATATATATATATATATATATATATATATATTTTTTTTTTTTTTTTTATTCACTTATTTATTTATTGCTGTTCAGTCAATGTATTGAATATAATGCAGTACATTGTTGGTGTTACAATTGATGGCACTACATGGTTTATAAGTAACCCTAAGATTTCAGGGTGGGCCGCTTTGGCCCTCAAGGTCCACTGTTCTGCAGAGTTTAGCTCCAACCCTAATCAAACACATCTGAAAAACCTTACCAAAGTCTTCTGGTTTACAGGCAGGTGTGTTTGATCAAGGGCTTGGAGCTAAACTGTGCCACACAGTGGATCTCGAGGGCCAGATACTGATTCCCTCCAAAGTACTGAAATCAATGTGTTCAGGTCTCCCACTCTTTTTTAACTTTGGCTATATTTTCATTTAATTTGTTGAGCTTTTTGGGTTAGAAACATCTCTGTGTTTATATTGTAAAACAACAGAACAGTTGAACTCCCAAGATCACAGCAAGGTGACTCACCAAGCCAGTGTGTTTCTCCAACAATACGTCACTGATGAAAAACATCATCTATGTTATGATTATAAAGCATATTTAGTGACAAACTAAGATGTTTCCAAAATCTCACAGGATTGACAGTAATTGTGAAAAGATGCACCAGCCTCGCTCTTTCAGTTTCACATCCAGAGTCGGTCACTCTTGTTGTAAGTCCTGGACTCTTGGCACAGGTTGTGCTGAATCATGGGATATGGAACAAAGCGCGGCTGGGCGAAAACTGACAACTAATGAAATAACTTTGTGGGGTATCAAAAGAAAAGGGAGGGTAGGATGGCGAGGGGTGAGGATGTTTGGCTGGTACTTCTTCAGCCCTCCCAGTGCCAGCCGGTCAGCCTATTAGGACCTGACTATGAGGGTTTTCTGGACAGAGACATGTTTTGGCAGTGTTTCCGCCCCTGAGCTTGCAGTATATATTGAGCTCCTGATGCCTCCCCACAGCGACTGGCACATCCTGGAGCTGGTAAGATATGCATATTATTGCTTACTTTATCATTGTTAACATGTTTTTTTTTTTTTTCATTTAAGTATGACACAACAATTCATCCTTGTCATTCGTTATGCTTTTGCGATATTCAATTATCATAATAACATAATTGACACTAATAATTATTGTTTGCTTCCTGTTCTGTTCCTAATGTTATCTCTGAACCCATGTTAGCTCATCACACTCATCCTGGTTCACTATGGCAACTGATCACCAGAACCCTGCAAGCAAACAAAAACAACCAGTTGCCAGTAACTTCAAGGTACAAACATGTTCCCAGAATATCTGTGGTGTGACTCACTCATCTGCTACTCCTGCTCATCTTCCGTTACACTTTCTCTCCTGTCTTCTGTCATGTAGTTGGTCATCTACGAACAGGAAAACTTCCAAGGCCGCTGTCATGAGCTGACTGAGCCCTGTAACAACATCCAGGAGGCGGACGTGGCGAAAGTGGGCTCCGTACTGGTGCTGTGTGGACCGTGAGTTTGTGTGTGAGAGAAAATAGCACATCTGTGAGTGTAATAGTGTGTGATATTCAATATACACGACACTAATATTGAGCAATTTAGAGATATAGAAATGATAAATGACATTAAATTTGATTGGCCAATGCATTGTTTTTGTTACATAGATCTGGCAACCCTGTTTCAGACAGAGTGAAAGCATTCCATACAATACTCTTTTTTTTTTTGGAAATCTGTGAACACTGACAAACTGATACAAACAGTGAAATGTCTCAGTGATGCTGGATTGTTGCATCAGCATTGGGCCGAACATATCTGAGAACTGTTGTATGAAGAAAGACGAAAGAGAAAGAAAGCATGACAAAGATGTGAACTTTTTGTTCCAGGTGGGTGGGATATCAGCAGCCTGGCTGTAAGGGGGAACAGTATGTGTTTGAGAAGGGTGAGTATCCTCGCTGGGACGCCTGGACCAACAGCAGACGCAGTGACTGCATCGTCGCCTTCCGCCCCATCAAAGTGGTAACACAAAAATAACTGCAGGATTACACAGTTATTCTGTACATACAGTACCATTCAAAAATGTGGACATTCATACTTAATTATGACTATTTTGCACATTTGAGAATAATAGTTAGGTCATCATCAAACAAAACGAAGTAATAATTTAGCTTCTTCATGTCTTCTGGACATTCTCTCGACCAACTTCAGATTAAATGATTTTTAAGATCATAAGAAATTTGAGTCAAGTGTATCCAGATGTGTATATTAATTTGTTCCAAGGGGGGACTTTCAATATTCTGTTCTACACATGTCCTCTCAGGACAGCCAGGAACACAAGATCGTACTCTATGAGAACCCGAGCTTCACTGGGAAGAAGATTGAGATCATAGATGATGATGTCCCCAGCTTCCACGCTCATGGATACCAAGAGAAAGTCTCTTCAGTTCGTGTGCAGAGTGGCACGTGAGTAGAACCTCAAAAAACAGCTTATAGGAGTGCAGTGAACCAACATTTAAGACGATCTATCTTTAAATGCCTTTTTGGTTACCTTGGTTCCAGCTGGGTGGGCTATCAGTACCCAGGATACAGAGGCTACCAGTACTTGTTTGAGAAAGGAGAGTTTAAGGAGTGTTCTGAGTTTGGGGCCGTGCTGCCTCACATCCAGTCTGTGAGACGCATCCGTGACATGCAGTATCACCCAAGAGGGGCCTTCCAAACCTCCACCTGAGTGACCGGCGCTTCTCCTCAAACCCTGGCGCTTCTGAAACGCCCCATCCTTGCCTTACTCTTCACCTCTGAATGCTTATCTTTGACCCTTTAACTTGTCAGTGATTCTATTTGCTACTGCTGAGAAATAAATAAGTGATTTTGCGTTACGAGAGTTTCGGAGCATTTATTTGGGCACTCACTCTTTTACAAGTGCATTGGACTTTTTGAAATCCACATCTGATTGAGTCTATCAATTGATCCATAATTAAATGCATTTACATTCCATCTGTTTGTTATATATATATATATATATATATATATATATATATATATATATATATATATATATATATATATAAGATGGCATTATCAGATGACCTCTTGTCAGTGGTTTTATTGATTTCTGAAACCTTCTGGAAAATTCTAAGAAGCACACTTAAAAAAAGAATGAAAATATATTTATAGCAAATTTTATTATGAATTTACAGTATTGGACACTGGCATTACAACAGTGCAATAAACATCTTTACAGTCGGATTTAAAATAAAAAGGACAAATTACCCTTAAACGCACTATAACAACTGTATAGTCAGACAATGAAAAGAAGCTGATAATAAAATAAAAAAAGAACCATAGGACATATTACTCACATACGTCAGCATCACAACATTGATATCACGCGTGAAGACTCATGTGGTACAAAAGTGACTACTGCTTAGAGCCGCTGGTCATTATCAGGTGAAAAGTGCTTGTTATGTGGGAGTGGCACAACGGCCCAGCGCTTTTTTCTCTCTTTTTTTTTTTTTCAAAAATACGTTTACAACATGTTTGCAATGCAAGGTGAACGATGTTTACAGTACTTTGACATCTCAAATTTCCCTCAAGCAAACTAGTAAACAAAAGAAAACAAACTCGAGATGTGTGTAACCTAAAGTGAGGAAAACAAATTAAAAGTTTTCCCTTCTGTATTCATTCAATATTTTCTTGTAAGGGCAGAAAAAAAGAGATTTATACGCTGATTGCGCAATTTCCTATCATCATTTTTGGCCCACGGTTAAAGCAAGTAAAGAATTGTGATAAAAAGAAAGAACAAAAAAGTGAAATAAAGAGAATGTATACTGATTGTACATGCGCAATTTTGTCAATCATGATATTATGGATTCAAACAGCTAGAAAGCTAGACAAACGGAGGCAGCATACAGAACTATGCAGGTCTGAATGTCTCAAATCTAAAAAAAATAGAAGGTTATTAGGAGACATGTGCAAACAAATTCATTCAGTGGCCCAACCAGACAGGTTTCCACACACACATCAACACACATACAGGGCCGTAAATGAACTTGAACTCATTTTTGATCATTAAACATTTACCACATTCCTTTCGAACCGACATTAATACACATATAACATTCTGTGATTAACATTTTGTCATGACTAGATACACTATCTATACAGACAGCTCAGCATTGATTTGTCGACTATTAAAGATTAAAAATAAATTGTGATCATCTATAATGCATGTGCAGTTGATGCCTATAACCATCCACTGCACAAAATCAATGGGAATATGACAAACAAACAAACAAATAATAGCACTGAAGCTGTAGTACTATGAACATAAAAGGGTAAAAATAAACCAACATCATACTCCAGTTATATGAAGCACTTCTGGTTACTTGTAGGTGCGCCTGGACCCACAGTTGAACTATAAAGAATGATCTCTCGCTCGCTAGAGGTTAAAGTGGCTCTATGCAAAAATAATTCTCTCTCGTATGACGAAGAGCTGAAGAGAAACTCGACAATACATACGTGGACACACGCTTTACACACAGATCTCTGCTTCGCTCTTAATGTAAGTCAGAAATCTTTTAGAAAGGCACCATGCACATGTATACGACTGAAGAAGAAGACCAGAAAAACGAATGAAACAAAATTATTTCGTAGTCAGCAGCAGCAGCAGAATTCCCGTCAAATCCAGGTCAAAGGTTAAGGCTTCTGTCGCGAGTTACAGCTACAGATACTGCAGTTATAAGGCATCCTGAGATGAGGGGAAAAACACATGTGGTTTGTGTTAGACTAGCAGTGCCACTACACCAAACCCTAATAATTAGGGATGTCAAAAGTACTGGTACTTTTCAAACAAACACATCATTAATAACAAAGAAAAAAAAAAAATAAATAAAATCGCTGCTATTGTCATTTACCTACAGACATTTTTGTATTTTGCCAAGCCTAGTTATAATGTAGTTGCACGTACAGACACATTAGACGATTTACCTGCGTGTTCAGGCTGTACCGTCGTTTTCATACTGACTCAAGCGTTTTTTAGTCTTAAGTTCTTTCAGCCACTGAGGAGAGGACTCTTCTCTAAAAGATGATGGAGTGAGAGAAAAAAATCAGAAACAAAAACACACAATAATGTTCAGCACTGCCAAACAACAGACGATTCTGAGACTTTCTGATGTCTATTGATCTAAAAGCACTCACACATTCTCTTTGCCGCCAGCAGGAGGCAGCACACGGGAGGCTCGAGGCAAGAATGGAGATTTGGGGGGGCGTGAGAGCTGAGGGGGTGTCGGGCCGTCTGTCTGATTGTCTGAATCGCCTCTCTTCTTTAGATGAGCCTGAAATGAACGAACGAACGAACAAATCTCACGTCACACAAGCTGCAAAATGATCAGCTTCTAAACAAATTCATAAAATTCTAGCCTGACCTAGGAAGGTGCTTCTGTTTAATCACTATGATTTACAAAATTTTCTTCTGTCATCTGATTGACAGTTTATACTGTTTTGTATAAATCTTACTAAGACATCATTGAAAGATATAGTGTATCAACTGATATCAGTATATTTGTTATACTGTATCTCATCGATAGTTCATTGATCATATTTGCATCTCACTTTTTGCCTATATAAATATCAGCAACTTGCATTAAATAGCATATTTTTTAATGTTATTGAATACTTTTTGTTTTCATTCAGATTTTGTCTAAAAGTTCAATTAACTATTTCATCTCCAAAAATGATCCTTTTCACACTATTGCTTCATATGTCAGGCTTTGCAAGGTTAAAAAAAAAAAAAAATCCCCAAATCCCCTCACCTTTAGAGCAGACGGGTCCATGCCAGGGAAGAGCGCCACTCTCTGAGGCTGAGACATGGAGGAAGTCCGGGATCCGATTTCCTTGGCCTGCTCCTCAGAGTCCGAGTCTTCATCCTGCTTAGGGGAGTCTGTCTTCTTCTCTGCAGACAGACAGAAGACTGGCTTGAGTGCAGTGGACTAGATTTCACAGACTTTTCTACAGTACAAAGATCATTATGAACCAAAGAGGACCCGCGACCTACTCAAACCCAGCCTCATGGGATGAGATGTGCAGGCACACGTGTGTAAGTACCTGTTGAGTCCTTGTAGCGCCATTCATCATCTGCTCCGGTTCCCTCGGGTACTTGTGATAAGAGGGCGCTGTGACGGGCGACTCGAGAGGGCGGGGCTCTGCGAGTGCTCATCTTGTTCAGACTGACTCTGGCACGCAGTGCACTGGAGTCTAACAGTGTCGTGTGGGTCTACAGACAAAGACAGAGACATGTCAAATGCTATTTACAGTTTTGTGTGTTTACATTCAAATTAAGAGTTTTATAGGGAACTGAAACGGTGTAATTGTTTACTCAACTTCATGTCATTCCAAACCTGTATGACTATATTTTTCTATGCAAAACAAAAGAGGTTTTAAGGTTTTGTTGGTAACCAAACCGTTTTAGTTCCCACTGACTTCCCTTGTATTCCTTGTCCAAATAATGGAATGAAACCGAAATGGTTTGGTTAACATCATTCTCCAAAATATGTTCCTTTTATGTTGCACAGAAGAAAGTCAAACAGGTTTGAAATGAAATGAGTGACGACAGAATTTTGAGAATTTGTGTCAACTATGCCTTTAGTGGGACCTGAGAGATTTCTGTCAACCTGTCCAAGTCCATTCCTCCAAAACTTTGACACTTTCAAAAGTTTATTAAGACATTGTAATAGTAACCAATATGAATGAAGTGGTTCAAACCATTTATAAAACTCTAAATTAAATCTGTTCAGCATATAAATCATGTCTTTTCAGAAGATTTTATTTAAAGCACTCAATTCATATGGATTACTTTTACAATCTCTCTGAAGATTTTGAAGCAGTAGTTTTGGTTTCATTGACTTTGACAGAAATCTCTTAAATTTCATTAAAAGTGTCTTTAGTTTTGTTCCGAAGATGAAGGAAAGTCTTTTAAGGGTTTGGAACGGTATGAGGGTGAGCATAATGACATTTTTCATTTTTAGGCCAACTATGCCTACGGTTTAGCAGCAAAGACTGACCTCTGGGAATGGGAGCTCGGGCTGCTTTTGAGGAGATGATGTCGATCCATCTGGCGTGTCGATGAGAAGGAGCTGTTCAGCTGTGTGAGGTGGGCTGGGCTTCTGCGGAGACGGGCTGAGGTTGTCATCAGATGAAGGTGTAGCTGGAGTGAGGCTGAGGAGGACGAAAGTCATATTTGAAAAAATGTTTTTCTGTATTTAATTTGTGCAAAAAACTTAAAAGTTAAAAAACGTGACCATAAAGGTAGGTAGCTATGAGGTTTTAACTCCAGTCTATGGCCAGTGAATATATAGTGAAATTGTATTTTCATTATTATTATTATTATCGTTATAACTTTTTTGGCAGTATTTTTCCTTGCATACTTGTGATTAAACAAGTTCTGTTTTTTTGTTCCCTCATATTATGTTGGGGAACATTTCTCCAAAGTACAAGGAGTTTGAAGGGTTAGTCATTTTTAATCAAAACATCACAACAACCTTCCGCTAACCAGCCAGACTTCTCTCTAGCGATGTATGCAGGACTCCAATCGTTTTGTTTTGATTAAACTTGAAATACAATTCTTAGAAAAGACTACAAGCTCACATTCAGATCTTCCTCCATCCATTGACAAGCAGTGAATAGAACCAAGTTCCCACCCTACGTTTATTTTGTTTTCAAATAATCCATTGTACTCTGGAGGACAGTATGGCAAAATAATGAACAATAGATCCATCGCTACTTCCGAGATATCATCCCTTTAATCGCAGATGCTTTGCAGCCCGTTGATTTTAATTTGATTCGCACACATCATTTAGGCCAACATGAACGTTGGTCAGACTCCCATTCGTAAATTAATTTAAACCATGTATAATTTTGCAGTTCCTAATAAACTTACTGGTTATCTGTGAGTAACTGTTGATGGGATGGCTACATCAGCGTTTGTGACAACACATCTACCCATCCAAAGTTCATTTTTAGAGCACAGATTCAACCCATCCAACCAGCTCTCATTTCATCTGAATCCCTCTTGCATTGGTCATCGCTGTAACCAAACCTCTCTGCTCTATAATGAAGATGTATCTGCCTGTGTGTCTGGCCATTATAGCTCTGCTACAGATGACTCACTCAATAGATGCAAATGATCCTGCTGTTACAAACAGTGACTGAGGATAGTTATGTATAGTTTCTTTAGTAGTTTGAGGACATAAATGGTTATGATTTGACATGTTTTTGAGAGGCGTGTGTGTTCACCTGTCATCAGTGCGAAGTCCAGTCTCCCATGTGCTGTACTGACTGTCGGTCTCCTGCACCAGATTGTCTGTGTCTTTATTGTCCTCCTGTCCACTAACACATTGTTTTACCAGCTCCTGTAGATAAAAAGGAAGAAAAGAGGATTTTTAAAACTAAAAAGCTGCCTAAATAATGAGTTTTTTTTTTTTTTTTTTTTTTTGAGGGAGTACCAGTGGCTGTCTGGATGAGGCAGGAAATTACAAAAGAGAGAAGAGAAAAAAAAAAAAGAAAAAAAAAAAAACTTTTTAACCAATGTAATATCTATGAAGACCTGTTCAAATCCTGACGTGGCACACTACCGTTCAAAACCATTTTTGTCTGAAACTATTTGAGTTTGGTAAGATTTTTTAATGCTTGTTTTTGAAGAAATCATCATGTGTTTACCAAGGACACATTTCATTTAATCAAAAATACAGTAAACAGTAATATTTTGAAATATTATTACAATTTAAAATAAAAGTTTCTATTTTAATACATTTTAAAATGTAATTTATTCTTGTGATAGCACTGACTCAGTGTCACATGATCCTTCAGAAATCTTTCTAATATGGTGATTTTGTGCTTAATTTTTTATCTTTTTATAAACAATGTTGAAAATGGTTGAGCAGTTTAATATTTGTGTGGAAACCTGGAGTTTTTTTTTTTTTGCCGATTCTTTGATGAATAGAAACAATTTATTTGATATATTTTCTTATGTTAAAGTCCTTACGGTCACATTTTAATAAAATTATATATATATTTTTACCCAAACTTTTGAATGATAGTGTAATAAAATAAACTGTCCAATACTTTTGTTTAATTTACAATAATAAATAAATAAATATTAAGAGTTGAACTTGACACTCAGTGATCACCACTGGTTTTACTGAATGGGCAAGATAGTGGAAATAATTCTGATAGTGGAATGGCCTGAATGAATAAAAGAGAGGTACTGTAGTTTAATCCTCCTGCAGCACTGCAAACAACCACCAGGTGAAGCTAAATCTCACACTGAACAACCCAGCCACTACCTTTGGGTGTGACATCACAGCACCAGAGCTGGACATTAGCCAATCACTGAGTGAAGAGATGCAATCTGCTCGGCGGGCATAAAAACAGAATAGCAGGACTATTAACCCTGATCACTATTCAGCTACCAACCCGGTCGGCTCCAGTTCACCATCATGTAACAGATATCACCTTAAACTAACACATGGTGTCATAACTGGGCAGCTGCTGATATTTTCAGGGCTGTAACATAATACCAGGAAATTATTAGCAAAATACAAAACCTGAGTCACACAAACTGTGTGACCATGTGAAAATGAATGACAGGAAACAGCACAGGAAGACACTGGTGAGACTGCCATGAAAGTACTGCGATGATGAACTGGTGAGCGCATCCATTCAACCGTGCTTCTTTTAATGAGGAGACTACAGAGGGTACAGTGTATCTAACACACACACACACAGACAGAGTCATCAGCTCTCTGATCACAAGCAGAACTGAGTGTGATCACTGTGAGTATGTGTCTGTCAGGGGTTTGTGCCAATCAGAACTGAACTGAAATCCCTTTGAGATGTTCAAACCAATTTCTGAATAGTAGTTGAGACAGCAAGCAGGATGGAGATGTTTTATTACAATAGAAAGATTTTAGGTTGTTTTTAATAGTACATACATTTTTTTTACCTTAATATTATTACATATACATGTAAAATGAATATTCGAATATTAGTTTATTTAAATGACGTTTAATGAGAAAGACAATTTTCTTAAACACTATTTTTGTCACCATTTGAATTCCATTTGAAAATAAAAAACACTGTGTAGCAAAACTTTTTTCAGAGAAAAGCATTTAACGCAGAGGGAATGAAAAAACGCGTTGACATTGTGTTTGCATTGTTTTACATAATCTTGTTAAAAAAAATCAGCATAATCGGGTGAAAGTCAGCGCCTTATGCTGTGTGTCAACCAAAGCAGTTTTTAGCCAGCTAAAAACGGCAGGCGCCCTTCTGAAAATGCCTAGCTGTGGACGCTTGCGAGCACTACG